>NC_085875.1:3705015-3770015 GCF_034702125.1 Engraulis encrasicolus | reverse complement strand
ACACTGATGGGGTCCCTCACGCAACCGCCCATGCTTCTCCCATCAGGTGCCCCATCATTTCACTGAATGAAAATGAATATTCTATTCAAATAAAATGATTCAAATGGATTAGCCCACTAATACACACTAAGTGAAAAATCCTATGTAGCTACCATAGAACTATAAGTGACATTGGTTAGGCCTACTGTAACCAATTGCCCATATAGTCCAGGGTTCTTCATTATGTGTCACGCAATTGAATGTGTAGGCTGGTGTGTGGAAGGAGGCCAGTCCGGCGACATCTGCCGCTAACCCAACTGTGTTCTCCGCTAGCATGTTGCGCCATGACATGACACGTCTGAGACAGCTGATCGCACTGACACACTTTTCAGAAACAAATCACTTACTTGGCGATCCATGTTGTTGTGATTATTTGCGCGTTATCTCCGTGGTCTCCTGAAATACAGAGATAGGCTACAGTCACCAGCAGTAGATAGCTGTCCTGAAGCAACACCTAACTTCAATCGTGACGCTGTATGCTTTACATGAAATCATTTGTTAGGCAAAACATGCCGACATCACTCCAAAACTACATGTTTGGATTTTGTTGGCTGGTTGTTTGTTTTGCAAGAGACGTTAACGTTTACGTCACCTGTACAAATCACATTGAGCAATGACAGATGGGGAGCCAGCAGCAAGCAGCCAGATTGAACATTAGAAAAATAACATTACACTACAGTGAAATATATGTCAACACCAGCAACGGGTCTAATTTTAAACAGGTGTTATTGCTGATCCCACCAAACTACACGAAATGACAATAATGCAAACGAGTATCTCTTACCGATAGTCTGTATTGTTTATTGTTTACAATTACATGACTCCGCACAGAAAGACGCGCTACTGAACGCTACTGCGCATGCTCGTGACTTCCTCGTTGTGTTGGTAGGGGATAAAAATACAATTGAAGTTCGCCCTCTAGAGTCTAGGGTTGGGACGGGAGGATTTTAGTAAGAGGGCAAGAGACAGGAAAGGAAACTCCAACTCCATTGTGACACAGCACTCCACAGCACACAAGTGAACGCTGCACACTGCACACAATGAAATTGCATTTATGCCTCACGAGTGCAAGGGGGCAGCACCCCGCGCCCGAAAGGGAGGTTCATATGGGAATCAGTCATGTCATGTGACGTGTGCACCAGGGACGGAGCAGGGGGGGGCAGGCCTCACCACTTGGAGGGTGGGGGCAGCCAATGGCTTTCGATCAACCAAACATCTCACAGGGGCCCCTTCTACGATATTGCCATTAACGTGTACATTTCTATGCTGAACAGCAACTGAACAGCGTTATTTATAGCCCATTATGATGGCAGACTCATTTCACTGCCTGCGAGAGGTTGCGGTCGCTAAACGCACAACATCATGTGCATGTAGTATTGGCCAGGGGGACAGGTTGACATCTCGGATAATTCTAGTCTGTCAGACTGTGATCAAGATACGAAAATAGTGCACACACACACACACACACAGACACACACACAGACACAGACACAGACACAGACACACACACACACACACACACACACACACACACACACACACACACACAGACACAGACACAGAGACACAGACACAGACACAGACACAGACACAGACACACACACACACACACACACACACACACACACACACACACACACACACACACACACACACACACACACACACACACACACACACACACAGCAAACATTGATTGTAAGCAGAAAAATATGTGTTTGTATTTCCCTCAACCACAAGATGGCATTATTAATAAAGGTGACAGAAATGACCACTGGCCCAGAGCCATGGAATTCAGAGTTGTGACAATCGGGGTACAGGAAATTGGTTAGTGACATGATTCACGTAGATTCAAATAATTCTAGGCAGTGGCTTTCTTTTCACTAGAGACTAACACAGAATTAGCCTACAATACAATACTACACAAATACAAGATGGGTGGGTCAGGGGAGATGTGACACAATAGACACACAAACAAATGAGACAAATACAACAAAACATATCTCTCACAGGACGATATGTACAATTATAGGTCTAGTCATCCAATATTTCCCTCACTGAGTTGGAAATCTGAAGCCAGCAGTCCAGTTTTCCTTCCAAAGCACCATTAACGCATGCTGTAAACATTGTCTACAAAAATGGTCCTATTGCAATGACATTTGTGGTCATGTGGTATTTTCTGCATGCTGTGACCGTCATCCTTTTTGAACCAAACAAACAAATTCCAGTTATCAGCAGAGCAGAGGCTAAAAACCACAACCCGTGGTTCACAACATTTGAGGCAACTTCACCAAAAAGAAGCCCAAAAGTCACTCATAACAGAAAGGGGAAGACTATAAAACTAAAAGTTTTGGAAGCGTAATGGTCAAACTTATGGGAAGGGGAGGCCGACTCGTGTGATGGAGTGACCACCACTTGAGTTGCTAGTGACTGACATGCTGTTGCGTTTAAAAAAATGTTTTCAACAAGCAGCTTTGTGATTCTTAGAAGTTGAACAGTGGGGTAATGGGAGAGGCAACCAGCCTTGTTTGAGGCCGAAAGCTTCACATGATATAATTTGGTACATGCTACAATTCTCAATTGTCATGAAAAGAAACGTCAAGTCATTTTGCTGATGTAGACAAAACAACAGAAAGAGATACATGGCAAATTTCTATTTAAATAATTAATAAATGCATAATAAATAATGATTATAAATAATGCACGGTGGTAATGGCTTCAGTCTAGGTGAGGCTTTTAAAATATAGTGCTTGTCTAGGCATTACTTCAGCACTTTCCTGTTGCTGTCGGCTGACTTTTTAATACTTTTCATCAGAAATTGTATATGTCCATTTCTTACAAGATGATATTAACCTAAAAACAACATAATAGTAATGTATTAATTAGAGTTCTGAAATCAATATTTGGTGGAATAAGTCTGATTTTTAATCACAGCTTTCATGCCTTTTGGTATGCTTTCCACTAGTCTTTCATATTGTTCATGGATGACTTTATTATGACATGCCTGGTGCAAGAATTTAAGTTGCTGAGCTTGAGTTGATTGCTTGTGACCATCCAGCTTCCTCTTGATCACATTCCAGCTGGTTTCAAGGGGGTTCGGGTGTGGAGTTTGGGCTGACCATGTCAGAATATTGATCTGGTGGTCCTCCATCCACAGCTTGATTGGCCAAGCTGAGTAGCTGGAGCAGTCCTCAGCATTCAGTGGCATTGTCAGAACAGAAGGAAACCGTTTTGGCCCAAGAAAGCTTGTGGCTTCAGTGACGTGTCATTCGCAATGATGAATCTGCCAAATTCCAGCCTTGCTGAAGCACTCTCAGATCATCACCAATCCTTGGCCAATTTTCACATCTAATTCAACACCTGGTCATCCAATGGTTAGCTAGAGACCTGGAGAGGTCTACAAACCGCAGTGTTTTGCACCTGCTGTGAAATTGAGCAGAGAATAGGTGATTATCTGAGGGTGCTTCAGCAAGGCTAAAATCGGTCAGTTTCATGCATTAATGAAGCCACATAGTTGTCTTGGAATAAAACTTGCTTTCCTCTATCTGACAATGTCCCCTAACTCTGATGATTGTCTTTTTCAGCAGGACAATGCTCCAAGCCACGCAGCTTTGTGAATTAGTGTGAGAATGATGGACCACCAGATCAAGACCCGGTCATGGCCAGCCTGATTTCCAGGCCTGAGTGCCATTGAAAACTTCTAAAATGTGATCAAGAGGAAGAGGAATGGCCACAAGCCATGACAAAAAAACTCAGCCACTTGACTTTTTGCACCGGGAGAAAAATCAAGTCATCCAAGAACAATGTGAAAGACTGATGGAGAGCATGCCAAGATGCATGAAAGCAGTGATTAAAATCTAGGGTTATTCCACCGAATATTGATTTCTGAACTCTTCCCAAGTTCAAACATTACTTTTATGTTGTTTTAAAGTGAATAGCATCTTGTTTTCTTTGCCTTTTCTGAGGTTTGAAAACATTGCATCTTATGTGTTATTTAGTCCATTTGTTTAAAAAAAAAAAAAAAAAATGCTCTAAATGACAATATTTTCATTTGAAATTCGGAGGAAAAGTTGTCAGTAGTTTATAGAATGAAACAACAATGTTTGTTTAACTCAAAATTTCAAAGTGGTCTCTCAATTTGTTACATGAATGTAGTAATGAAGTATATTAATGAGTGTATAAGTATGTATGAATGAAGTAATTACCTCCTGTCCTTACTTAAAGGGCCACTGAGTGAAATCATTTCTACAACACTGGACTCGCATGCATTTTCACGGGATCATAATCATAGATATCCACAACCTAAACTGTGTCTATTCATCCAAAGCGAGGAACTAGAACCGACCGATCGCGAACGGCCCGAGAGAAGAACAGAATGAATTTGTTGTCTTGGAAAGGTGAGCCCTGGCAGCAGCCTGAATAATTTAACGGTGGTAACAGACGGTGCATCAGCTTGGTGGCAAACTGAACCATAGGTGATGGATACACTCTGCCAAAACACTGTCAAAAATAGAGGCCGTTCCCATTGTTATTATGATCTGCAACCGGATCCATGGAAACTACCGTACATGCTTTGCACATACGTATACAGCGCGCGCACCACCAACCACCACCACCAACGCACCACCCTTAACCAGTTTCCACCCTCCTTCAGGACCCTCATGCTGTCCTGGTCATGTGGAAAAGGTATATGTCAGTTGCCTGAAGTCCCCAACACCCCCCCCCACACACACACACACACACACACAAACAAACACATGTAGAAACAGTTTTTGTTTTTTGCTCTCTCTCTCTCATCCATGTTTCATTAACATGTAACCCTGCCTGACAATTTAGTTTCAAGGCTTATTAAATTCACACCCGATAATGGCGGCTTATAGAGGGACACACTTTGTGTTTGATTATTCTTATCTATTCGTAGCCCCATAAGACACGCTGGTCCACCAGTGGAATGCTGTTACAGTCATTGAAAAGTTAACTACCATAGTACTACAACACTATGACATGATAGAGCCTTAAGTAATGTACCATGACTTGGTCATTGCCATTCTAGCAACAGCAAATGTATAATACCATGTTTTAATGGGTTAAGAATGGGAAACTCCCATTGTCATTGTGACACAACACTACACAGCACACAGTGCTCACTGCACACAACAGAATTGCATTTATGCCTCACCCATGCAAGGGGGCAGCCCCAAATGACGCTCAAAGGTAGTAGGGTGGCGGGACGGTGCTTGGGGTACCTCAGTCATGGAGGAGTCTTCCTACTTCAATAGACCCGACAGAACTGGTTTTAAGAAAACCTCTTTTGTCTTTGCAACAAAAAAAATGTCATGGCAAAATAAAAAGATTTTGAGCTTTGCTCTTGATCTTGATTTTGACCTGATTTTGCCCAAACGTTTACACAGAGTTGTCATTGCCCAACATCTCTGAAAATATGCTGCATATCCCATCCTCAGTTGTAATGTTGCTAACAGGCTGCCAAATGGCACATACTGATTGGAAAACAATAGGCTACTCCTTGTCCTCTCCCATTTAATGTTTTACTGATCAAAAGCAAACCAGAGGTGCAGCTCCCTATGAATCATCTCACTAGAAGACTGAAAAAACACACAGGAGGAGGAGAAACAGTCGCAGCCAATGAGAGTGAAAGGGAGGGACAAAAATGGAGAGAGAGAGTGAGTGGGAGAGAAGGAGAGAGAGAGGGAGGGAGGGAGAGAAGGAGAAAGAGAGACAGACAGAGAGAGAGAGGAGACATAGACCTTCGGACTGAAGCAGCCACTCACACAAGTGGCGTGACAGACTGAGACACACACAGGGAGGGAGACACACACGGTGTGTGTCTGTGTGTGTCTATGCGTGTGTGAAAAAAAATAACAGAAAAAGATAGAAGGGGTGAGACAGACAGACAGACAGACAGACAGACAGACAGACACAGAGTAAGAAAGGACAAGAGACAAGAGAGTAAGCCACAGCCACGGCCACCGGGGATCGCCTCCAGTGTTTCACCGTCTGCGGTGGTGAAAGGCAGGCGGCAGGCATGGCGTCGGAGGCGAGTGCCCAGACCAGGGTGATGTCGGAGGCCAGTGCCCAGAGCAGGGTGATGTTCCAGGCCAAAGACGAAGAGCCAGCCTCCCGCAAGCTGGGCAAGCTGACCGTCAAGTACAACCGCAAGGACCTGCAGCGCAGACTGGACATCGAGGAGTGGATAGACGGCCAGCTGCACCTGCTGTTTGACTGCGAGGTGAGCAGGCTGGGCTTTAACCCCTTAAGACACGGCATTGTAAAATTGCTGTTACCAGCAGAGGTGCATCTTGCCACCAGGCAAGGCAGGCAGCCGCTTGGGGCCCCCAAGCCCCTAGATAGTGAATAACAGTCCACATTTTACCACAGTAGTGGCGATTTTGGTTCAAATTCATTTTTTTGCATTTTCGCTTGGGGCCCCATCTGACCCTAGAATCGCCTCTGGTTACCAGCATGGCAATGACGAAAAGGCTCTGTGCACTGTCATAGTAGGGTAGTACTATAATAGTTCACTTTCAATGTCTATTACAGTATGGCACAGGAGGTACGGCGTGCATTAAGGGGCTACATTAACTTTTTTTTCCATCCCCAGCCAAAATGGCTAGTATATTATGTGTATCTTACTAGCCAAGCACACACTCATTAATGGGTCAAAGAGGCTAGTACGTTTTCTTTTCAACCAGCCAAACCTATTTTTTTTACCAGCATTTGGCCGGTTGGTGGGTGTTAATTTATAGCCCTCGAGGTAAGTGGGGGACATGCATGCTCACAGTCATGGGGCCACTGACAGCTTTGGTTGGGCTCAAGACAAGTCATCTAAAATGGCCCCCCACCCAATATATACACTGTAATGAGGACACAGTTCTGGGAGCCCCTCTCTCCCTGGGCCCGGGACAAGTGACCTGTTTGTCTCCCCCTGTCGGCGGCCCTGCTCGCAGTACTAGTTGCCTGGCTTTTTTCCACTCTCTCTCCACTCACTGGGTGCATCCCAATATGTGACCTTGCCTCCTCCACTTGCCTCCTCCACTTGCTTCTCGTCATGATGACATCACTGACAACAACATTATATTTCAATATCTTGCAAAAGCTCAATTGTAAAGTCTTTTTCTCATTTGCAATTGGGATGGTGAATGAAAAACAGTCCCTCAAAAGTTGTTGTGGCGAGGCTGACAGCTGGGAAACTTTATCGTTTTCTCCATGGAGGAGGGGCCAGGAGGCGGGACGAGGAGACAAGCACAAGTGGAGGAGGCAAGGTCACATATTGGGATGCACCCACACTCTCTCCCTCCCTCTCGCTCCCTCCCTCTCTCACACACACAGATAGCTGCAGGGATGTTGTAGCATTTAGCAATGCCTGAGCTGTCAGGTGTATGGATATCATCTGTTTCCTCTCCTATTGTACAGATGTGTCAGTGTTTCGTGCCACATATGTGTATTTCACTAATTATGAAGAGGAAAGACAGGTCTTACTAAAGTGATTTATGGGAGAGAGTAAAGTATGTGGGTTGAGTCGTATCATGTCTGGGCTCTGTGTTCTGTGTTCAGCTGGCGTGGGCAGTTGCAATTTTTTTTTTAATTATTAATGTGCTTCTCGTTGTCAGCCTACACATTCCATGTGTGTTCATAATGCTAAGCCCAAGACATTGTGTATTTACAGTGTTTTGCTCCATCTTAGATTTGAAGTCAACATTGCTTTGATAGCATGCCTAAAGTACACTGTTGCCAAAGCATTTGCAAAATTATTCATAATTTATAATTCATAAATTATTCATAAATTCATAAGGAAATAGATTACATAGAAATAATGGGGTGGTGATTCCCTCCCTCCCTCTTTCTCTCTGTCACTTGATAAGATAAGGGTCTTAATGGCAAGAGTCATGATGTGTTTTTACAGCAGTATATCATTATTTACTGATAGTCAAGAGTGTTGATTTTCTTCATGGAAGGAGACTGTGTAGCAAAGACACAAATGCGGTATTAGAGGGATTTTAATTTGAATCAGTGACTGAGTCACTCTTTTCAAAGCAGGACAATTTTCTGAAATGTAACAGCCTACAGCATATAACCACCACCTGCTGCGTTGTCACTTCAGATTGCGTCCCACGGCTTGTTTTGGTCAGAGCGCATGTTAAGAGGGTGTGCAGCCTCCGGCTCTGCTGGGTGACAGTCTGAGTGGCTGAATCCAGCAGGGCACACGCTTTCGTAGTTATCAAGTCAAATAAAGGAATCACGGGTTTATATGGCATGCAATTCCTGTATTGTTGTTATGAGGACCAGAGTAATGTACAGCCTAGATATGGTGTCAGTTTAGGGGGCAATTTTGTTATGAGGACCAGATTAATGTACAGGCTAGATATGGTGTCAGTTTAGGGGGCAATTTTGCTGAATGGAAATAACTGAATCCATCTCTTGTTAATACTACTTTAGTTGGCAGACAGTGGGGGGCTATTGCAACCTGTAGCCTATAGGGGCCCCAGGCCATATTAATCCTGCCCTGGTTGTTATGTGTCTTATGTCCATGTATGAGTACTGTCTATGTCTATACTGTCTATGTCCTTACCTAGATTAGTCTATGTCTGCATGGGAAAGCAAGAAACGTAATTTCAAATTCTTTGTATTACCAGTGCATGTAAAGAAATTGACAATAAAACCAACTTGACTTGACTTGATGTGTTGCTGGATGAAAGGATGCCCAGTCATGTTTGGAAGGCTGTTGTGATTGGAGGAGTCGGTGATGGTAAGGGGTGGGGCACTGAGACATCTCTGGGGATGTCATGGCAACAAGATTCTGGAGTTAAAATCAAATTAACGTGTTAAGTGTCCAGTGCCACAGGCGAAGATAGGTCAAGTTAAGACATTGGTGGTAGGTCAAATATTGACTAATAGCCTACAATCGGGATGATTTACGTATACTTAGGATTATTATTTAGGTAGGTCTATAATGTCTATACCTAAAGTATGTCTATGTCTGCATGGGAAAGTAAGAAACGTAATTTCAATTCTTTGTATGACCAGTGCATGTAAAGAAATTGACAATAAAGCCGACTTGACTTGAAAATGTACAGATTCTCTTCAAAAACAGAGCTCAGCCAAGCCCTTACAGGAATTGTTGTTGGACCAGGTCTTTTTTACAAGGAAATCTTTTCTCAAGTTTGCTGATCCATGGCTACTTCCTCACGTGTGTGTGTGTGTACTCTACTTTACAAAAAAACCCACCTAACTAACCCTTCTTTGCATCTGCACTTTGTTGTTCTGTATATTTCCTGTGCACTTTGTATCTGCTGCTAGTGATGTTAGCTATGATTATGTCCTCGTTTGTAAGTCGCTTTGGTTATAAAGCGTCTGCCAAATGCAATATCATGTAATTAAGCACCTCAGTTTGGCCAACTTACTCTGACAATCAGCTGACAAGACCCTGAATGCAATAGTTGTTTTTGCCACTACCATGTGCATTTATGGCCACGAGAGGACTTTTTTATGACACTGAGTTGTATAACAACATGATTGTGTGGTGGAAAATCTTAGTGTCCACACCCATCGAAGGAATTTGATCAACAAATTTCACTTCACATTCTATTAACATGCAGGTAAAACCTTGCCTTGTTAAATAGCGCGTCAATAATTTTGACATACACTACGTTATTGAGATGAAACAATTTGGAACTGAGGATGAGAAAAGGCTTTGTCATATTTTTTTTCCATATCTCTAGACTACAAATGACTGAATGGTAATGAACATTCAGCCATAGACACAATGAAAGTGGTCATGATATGCCTATAAAAATGGAAGAGCTGAACTTTGATTACATTTCGTATTTTTTAAACAAACGTTTAGGATGGGGGGGTGGGGTGTATGTTTGTGTGTGGAGGGGGGGGGTCAGCAGCATTTCAATCTTACCAAATTTCAATCTTAGCCATGTATTGTAGGCCTATTTAATCACAGACTAATGTATGTGAAAACATGGCTTTATGTGTAAAATAGTGAACTAACCCTTTAATAGGAAAGAGGTGACGGAGACAGGAGCTTGTTAAGAAGGAGACAGGTGGGCTCAAACAGTATATGCGTGTAGTGGGAGTGGGCTCAGGGCCTCTCCACGTGTTGGGTGCAGGCCATTAATATTGAATAGGCAAGGAAAGGTTACGCCATGGGTATTCTGACTCTCCTGTGGGGAAGCAGGCACAGCCAGTCAGGCCCCTGTGTCTAGTTATTAATTATTTAGGCACATTTCTAATTCATATGTAGCCAGCAGTGCTGCAGCAGTACTCTCTCTCTCTCTCTCGCTCTCTCTCTCCATCACACCTTGAACTCCAGTTATAGTATATACAACATGTTGGACGATGGCCTATGGTTAACCACCATACATGTATGGTGAATTCAGGTAAATTGGGCCACTTTGGGCCTTCCATGCAAAAAGTGCCCCAATTTACCTGAATAAATTGGCCCAATCTACCATATCTTTCAACAGGATATTAGACATCCATGTCAACCTCTCAATGGCCATGAGAGGTACTTATCTAAAATGGTTTGATGGCAACAGGTATGATGGCACAAATCCTAATTAGCTACACAGTGCACATTATTACCAGAGAAGGACTCAAGCTCTAAGCAGAATACTCACTCCCATTGGTTCCCATTTTACCATCAAAAACGTGCAAATTTATGGAGCAGTCACACTGGAATATGGAGCACGAGTTAGAGTGTACTCATGGTATGATAAAAAGACTTACGGGGTATATGCGAGACAAAAAATGTTGGGAAAAGCACTGGTTTAGAGCAGCATTAAGAGTCTGGCCATGTCAGCTCAGCTCAGTAATACGATTGGATGAGCTAGTGTGTCAGAGGAAAATGCAGGAAACAGGGGGAGGACAATCTGATTAGCGGTGGACAGACAGAGGCGAGTGAGTGGCCTTTGTCCGAGTTCCCACGTTTAGTTCACCTCCCTGACGAGAAGAAGAGCAGGGGTGGTGAGCTACACATATCAATATGCCTTACTATCAAACAACAACACTATGCTTTACTATCAAACAACAACACTGCATGCTCAGTCCCAGAGAATGCTAGCACAATGTAAATAAAAGATAAGCAGCAAACAACTCCCCCTCCCACACACATTTGTCCATTCTTTGCTGCAAAGATTTATGTCTGATTTATACTGCATGACTTTCTTCATAACTGGGTGTTATCTGAATACTATGGGCAATTTCAGTGAAAGTTCATGCTTATTTATTTAACAAAGGGACAGCATATATCACTAGCATTTAAAACAAAATGCAAAATATACAAGATTATAGCCATATGGCTAATTTACATCTTTAGTCCCTGGACATGGTTTGATGTTGGATGATGGTGGATGAAGTGTTTAATTACTGAGGAGTGTTGTTGAAATAGCACACATCAAATCACCTCCAGAATTATGTGACTACTGCTGTACATTGATGAAATAACGTTCTTACAACACACTGATCTTGTCATCCAAATGATTTGGAAGTATTTTTTTAAAACCATAATCACCCATCATAGACGTGCCTCTGAAAAGTCGTTAAATTTTAGCGCAATTATTACGATACAAGTCTTCTTACAAATGTTTATTGTGCTTTTTTTTAACCCATTGATGCTGGATGCTGCGTTGCGCAGTATTGGCCCTTCACCTGGAGCTGCGTGACGCAACATTCATGCTCATGAGATTTGAGACAATTTTATTAAAAATGTTGGTATGTTAGAGTTGAATGAACACATTCTAATGCAAGATGAGGGTCTTAGCGTTTAAATGGAACTTATTGCATGTTTTATGTCCTTCAGAGGCTGAGATATTTCATTTTTGTATAGGCTGAGAGGGCAACGTTTGTTAAAAAGGGCTTAGGCATTCAGCAGCCTTTTTTGCAGGTGCTTTAGGCAACAATGGGTTAAAGAAAGGACCATATGTAGCGGTGGGTGGGTCTGTTGAATGTGTTGCATGCTAAAGTGATCCAATTTATGGTGTTTGTTTGTTTGTGTGTGCAGGAAGAAGAGATGCCTGAGCTGGAAATTGATATTGACGAGCTTTTAGAGCTTTCGGATACAGAGCAGAGATCACGGCTACAAGTGAGTACTATCGATCCACTCCATCTCCACTCGGCAGCCACTTTTGGCACTGCAGTGTGTGTGTGTGTGTGTGTGTGTGTGTGTGTGTGTGTGTGTGTGTGTGTGTGTGTGTGTGTGTGTGTGTGTGTGTGTGTGTTTGTGTGTGTGTGTGTGTGTGTGCGTGTGTGCACATTTTATCTCCCAATACAATTAGGCTAGACTGCATAGTGACGGTAAACATGCTGTAAGCTACTGAAGTACGTATAGAGCTTGCCTCCACTGCATAAAGTATAGAGCTGGCCTGCACTGCGTTAAGTATGGGCAACACAAATGTTTGTTACGAACATCTATGTAGATCACAAAGCCATGTGACATGACATATGGACATATGGAAGATATGGTACGCAATTGTTTCACACACGTCACTTGCAGACAGAGGTGGAAGAAGTACTGAAGTTGTGTACTTAAGTAAAAGTAGAAGTACCCTGCGAAAAAATTACTCAAGTGAAAGTAAAAGTTGTTTACCAAAAACGTACTTAAGTAAAAGTCCTAAGTACTAACTTTTAAATGTACTTTTCAGTACAAAAGTACAAGTAGGCCTACACGCGCAATGGCTGTCTTTCTCCATGTCTACCTACTTGATACAATAGGAAAAATTGTCTGCAACGGTTTTCGGTTCCATTTGAACATGACTATGGAGTCCTGTTAATGTTTTTAAAAGTATATTTTCTGTCTGGGTGTCAATTTGGAAGAGGGGCTTGGTCCGACCTCCCTGCCCGCAGCTGAGGCTACTGAAATATCCACGAAACACAACAGGAAAACCTAGGATAAATGTAACTAGTAACGAAGTCTTCTTCTAGAAATGTAAGGAGTAGAAAATACAAGTAATTGTTAAAAAATATAATTGAGCAAAAGTAAAAGTCTGCATTTTTATTTTTACAAATTCCAGAAAAAACAACTTAAGTACAGTAACGAAGTAAAAATACTTAGCTACGTTCCACCTCTGCTTGCAGATGTAACCGAGGTGTTCCCACACAGTTCGTCCCCCTTGGGGGCGCGAACTTGCCACCCCCTAGTCAGCGCATCATTTTGGAATGGGAGGCACAGTACAATAATACCGCTGAGCTAAAGGGCCGGTCCGATAGCCCATCGCTACAGCACTGTATGAGGCTTCGGGAGGGAGGTTTACTAACGTTCCACGCCACACTCTGCTAGTTGGCCTCCGTTACAGAGATGGCACTATTTGAACTTTGTTTGATAAAGCACCTTCGCCAATTTGGAGGTTGCTAAGCATAATTTTGGAAAAATAATGAGCCTCATGGCTGGTTTACTAATAAAGTCTTACTTTTAGTTTGAAATAAAGTGAAATTATCTTAAGCGTGTTTATTGCTGTGGATCACATTTAAATATACAGCTTTGGAAAAAAATAAGAGATCACTTCATGATTATCAATATTTGGCACAGCTTTCATGCATTTTGACATGCTTTCCACCAGTTTTTCCTCATTGTTTCATGGATAACTTTACTCCACTCCTGGTGTTCAAGAATTCAAGTTGGTCAGCTTTATGACCATTCATCTTCCTCTTACATTCCAGAGGTTTTCAACTGGGCTCAGGCCTGGAGATTGGACTGGCCAATCTTAATATGGTGGTCCTGCATCCAGACCTTGATTGACCGAGCTGCGTGGCTTGGAGTATTTTCCTGCTGGAAAAACAGTCCTTAGAGTTGGGGGACACTGTCAGAACAGAAGAAAGCAAATCATGATCTGAGGGTGCTTCAGCAAGGCTGGAATTGGTCAGATCCATCATTGTGAAGGACGTGGGACTGAAGCCACATACAAAGTTGGAAGAAAACGTGTTGCCTTCTGTTCTGACAATGTACCCCAACTCTGAGGACTGTTTTTTTTTTCCCCAGCAGGAAAATTCCATGCCACGCAGTGTGAATACTTATGGAGGGATACTTATGGGGTTAAATACTAATGAAAGGCATGGGGTATGGATCTTATTTTTTGGCATGTGTTTTGCTGTTCATTGTTGATTGTTCATCTTTCGAACAGTGAAAAGTGTTCTGCTTGTTCTTAATAATACAGTTGTTACCATCAGCTTGTACGTTTCTCATTTTGTTACAGGAGTTACTACATGAATGTGGGAAGCCAAAAGAGGTAAGCTAATATCTGTATTATATTATGTTTAAAGGTGCACCGTGTAATATTTTTAGTAGTTAATTTCCAAAATCCATGCTTCCCATTCACAAATGTTATCTTTCTAACAAATACTTACCACCACCACCAAATTCTAAGTATTCATTATGACTGGGAATATTGCACTTTTCATACATGAAAAGGGGGATCTTCTCCATGGTCTGCCATTTTGAATGTTTTTAGCTGCAAAACTTACTGAACTTTGGTCATACTAGTACATACCAGTTTATTACTTAGTAAATATTCATGAAAAGATACAATTTGGCAATAGGCAGCACAATTTCAATGAGAAGCATATCATCATATCACCCCACCATCAGGATCCTGGACCTAGGAGCAAATTTCCTGCTCAGCCCCCCTATAGTTGTGCCCCTGTGCCTGTTAAGCCCCAGGAAACTGATAGTGCCCACCATACTGTACGGCCTGCCACGGTCACATTACATTACATTACATTACATTGCATTTGGCAGACGCTTTATAACCAAAGCGACTTTCAAAAGAGGACATAATCAAGCCAACATCACAAGCAATTACAAAGTGCACAGGAGATATACAGAACAACCCCACTATACAGGTCATCCCACTACTGTATCATATCACTCCACTATTAGGCTCCTGGGCCTATGGGCAAATGTCCTGCTCAGTTCCCCCTATTGCTCTGCCCGTGTGCTGCCCATGAAGACATTCGTATGTGATAAGAATTTTGAACTGAATTCTATATACATGGGTTCTCAATTTTTGTTTTCCCCTGGCTGTGCATAACTCAACCTCTGATTGTTGGAAACTGCTGATTTCCTGTAAAATTAGCTCATGTAGTTGGCTGCCAGTGTCTTGCCCTTCCTCACAACACTTTGTTTATAAACAAAAATAAATCCCAAATTGAACAGGAAGCCAAAGGAGGGAGCTAATGACTGTTATGATGAGAGTGTATCTGCTACACTTAGTGAGTAACCTGATGCCAGCAGCAAAAAATAAATAAATGCCAGCAGCATTATGTATGGACTGTAGACAGGAGCTTACAGGGTTATTGAGGGAAAAGAGACTTACGATAATCAATACAGGAAGAAATGAATGCATGGAAAAGCATTTTGAGAAAGGGACACCATGGATCTCAGTTTGCTACTGTTAAACAGATTAGCCGTTTGTTGTTGTGAGGATAAAAAGACAGGGACTTATCAAAAATTACCCCAAGGTTTCTCAGACAACTATAGGCAATAACACCTTTTGTTTTAACATCTTTGCAGAGTTATGCAGATTCTCACTTACATTGCAAAACCATGAAACTGCATTTGTTTTTGGAGCCTTTCTCCTCCTACACCTCAATGTTTTTTAATGTCATGGTGGTTTAGGGTCACTTTTCATTAGTTGAATCAGGTATGTTAAAGGATAACTTCTGCCAATTTCAACATGCAGTTGTAATGCTCATACTACCCTGAACTTGTCAGTACCTGAGATTTTTTTCCCCTGCAGCCCTTTTCGAGATCCTGATCATTGTAATGGGGGCAGGGGTTTATTTACATTTTAAAAAATCATCTCGCTTTATTCCCAAAAACATCCAAAAGGTTATGTAACATCAGCAGACAACTAGCAAACAGTGATACCTTTCGGGATAGTATTTGGAGTAGGCCTATGTTAAGAAGGTTTTTAATGTAAACAAAGTCTGCCCCCATTGGAATAACGCAGATCTCGGAAAGGGCTGAGCCGAAAAATGCAGCATCACCAGGTACTGACAAGTCAAGGGTAGCATGAGGAATACAACAGCATATTGATATTGGCAGAAGTTATCCTTTAAATGTTTTAATGCCATGGTGGTTTAGGGCAACTTTTCATTAGTTGAATCAAGTATGTTGAGGAGACTAAAGGGCAAAGAGTGAGCTGTGTGGGTTTTATTGTCATGTTTAGTATCTAATCTGTCTACATTTAGCCCTGTGCTTTATCTTCCAATGTTCTGTGTTTTCCCAGGACTTTATCAACGGCCTGCTTTACCGGATGAAGGGCCTTCGCAAGATGTCAGGACCCTTGAAGAAATGAGGATTAGGTCAATATCCAGACGTGAACACCCTTGCCCTTAGAAAATTCCCACCCTCTCGTCATCATCAAACACATAGCCTACCGTACAGACAACCCAAGCAATCGGTCTGGGAATCCTGCACAATGAAACATAAAATCCAAACACGAACTTGCCGGTATTGCCTCCCTGTGATGGTCAATGATGGTTTCTCCAAACAAAAGATCCCAGTACTGATATTTATTGACGTATTTAACATTATGACACCGCCTCTGGCACACATGCTGTAAGTATCCTTGGAAATGAGAAACATGTATTACTTTGAATGTATAATTTTTCTGTGACTTGTGAATGACTGCATTTTTTTCGTTGCCTATTTTTGACCAGTGTTGTAGGAAATTAAAAAAATGAAATGTTTTCAGGAACATTGTTGTAGTTCAATTATTACTCAATGTTTCTGCTCTGGCTTCACTCTTCTGTTTTCTGATCAAACAGCAGATTGAAAACTGATCCAATTTGTAGTACCTCATCAAACAGTTCTAGATGTGCTTCTTTCACATAGGTAACATCTACTGTATACCTGCCAACCTTTACAAAAATTTTTGAGTAGCAACTTATCGCGGCGCGGCAATTCACGGCGCAACAACTTGGCATGGCAAAGCAACAGGGCCGCCGGCGGGCCCATCTGAGAGGCTACTTTGTTTTGCATAGTCTGCCCTACACCTAGGGTTGCCAAATGTCAACAGGGAAGATATGAGACACTTCATTCAGGCAGGGGGTTTAGGGGTCCTCCCCGAGAAAAATTGCTTTTCTTAGATGCAATTTCCTGCATTTTAATGCATTTTAGCCTAACATCCTGTGTATCTGGCAAATAGTTTATCTTGCTCTTCACAGTGCTTTGAACTACCATAATTTATTAATTTTTCATGGAAGATGTTTTTTTTTTGTTTCACACCATAACACCAATAAAATGCTATGATATAGTGTGCTGGAATTCAGGCCCCTAAATTAACTTTATTGATCACCAGCCAATATGGCTGTTAATCTTACTAGTCAAACATACCACCAGTCTGGCTAGTAAGTGGCTATAGGCCTATTAAGTTATCCTATGTACCAGCCAAACAGAGCATTTGGTCAATTGGGGGGTGTTAAGGAGCTGGAATTGAGTATGAAATTGAAGCATTTTTTGCTGATTATTTTTTTGGCTGTAGAAGGTACATGTAGGAAAATGTATACTTTGATTCTATAATACAGAGGCATTTCAGTGATTTTAATGAACAAAAAGTTGAATTGTAATGATTCTTACATCATCTCCCCCAATATTAATAAATGGTAATGTTGTCACCTACTGCGAAGAAGCATCAGCAGAGTAGAGAAAAAGATAAAGACAAGTGTTATCTAAACTAGGATAATATCAGGTTGCCTTGGGGGCTAACATCAAAATCACACTTGCATTCATTCGGTACAAAATGCGTCATATAGTGGCTATACTGAGGGACGGGGGCTAAAAAAAGGCTCAGTTATGCTTCCTACTTGTGCCACAGAGTGAGCTTGACGCAGCCATGATGCAGTTAATTCTTGTTTATGCCCTGTTGAAGCACGGTCTGCGCGATGTCATTCCACGCTGAAACTGCCTTCAATACAAAGAGTAAACTAGACGTGTCGGTTGTTTTTTAGCATCACAGACTCGACGAGAATGAAAATGAAACATTAAATCTTTATATCACGTGCATGTTTGATCGCACTGGCAGCCACAGTAGTAGTTTGGAACAAAGAAGTGGCTCATTTGTCGAGGACGAAGCGGAATGTTTCCTCGACCTCGGAACCACTGTTCAACTGTCCAAATAACTTCAGCGTCGTAACTTGCAAGCGCATGTGTTGTCGTTGGTTCGTGTAAATAAATCAAACAACAAAGCACGGGCAACTTATTTAATGAAGAGCTCACAGTCCGTAGACCGACGAAGGTTAGAACAAGGAAGTAGCGCTTGTTCTCGACTCGAGGACAGAGCAGGCTGGTCGAGAGCACCAATCAGAGACCTATTTTCGCCCTTTCACGCCGTCGCTCCCTGCGTCGAGACACAATTTTGGGGAGGTGCCCCAGAGTACCTGCGTGATGGGGGGGGCTTCACTACGTTAACTGCGCGGCTCACTGCATCATGACAGAGAGATTCTAGAATGAGAGGGGACATATAGCGGCCATCTTGGTGACGCCTCCGGGGTGCTATTTCGCGATTAAGTAGACCAGATCTGAGAGTCAATGGGAAAAATGAATGGGGAAACTGAGTATAGGACGGAGGGGAACCCAGCGGTTGTGAAAACCATATATTTGAAACGACCGTGAAAAACTGATCAATCTAGACTACTTGGTTGTGTCATACGAGTCAAAATAAAGCTTTTTGAGCCACTTTTCTCACGGTTTTTTTTGACAGAGCGCAGGCGCAGTAGTTCCATAACGGCACGAGAGCAACGGCTTTTCAAAACTGAGCATGTGCATAATTTCGCGTGCGCCGATGCAGCCAGATGATTGGATCACTGGCAACGCAGCTCAGCAGGCACATTGGCTCTTGTTACCAGAAAGGCGGGAGATGTGCGGGTAGACGCCATATTTGCGTTACGAATCTTCACCGTTAATTTCTATGGACCCGTCCTATCTCCCCTTACTACAATATATCTCAGATCATGATGCAGTGACGCTGATCTCGAGGCATAAAGGCTCAGTTATGCTTCCTACTTGTGCCACAGAGTGAGCTTGACGCAGCCATGATGCAGTTAATTCTTGTTTATGCCCTGTTTTGAAGCACGGTCTGCGCGATGTCATTCCACGCTGAAACTGCCTTCAATACAAAGAGTAAACTAGACGTGTCGGTTGTTTTTTAGCATCACAGACTCGACGAGAATGAAAATGAAACATTCAATCTTTATATCACGTGCATGTTTGATCGCACTGGCAGCCACAGTAGTAGTTTGGAACAAAGAAGTGGCTCATTTGTCGAGGACGAAGCGGAATGTTTCCTCGACCTCGGAACCACTGTTCAACTGTCCAAATAACTTCAGCGTCATAACTTGCAAGCGCATGTGTTGTCGTTGGTTCGTGTAAATAAATCAAACAACAAAGCACGGGCAACTTATTTAATGAAGAGCTCACAGTCCGTAGACCGACGAAGGTTAGAACAAGGAAGTAGCGCTTGTTCTCGACTCGAGGACAGAGCAGGCTGGTCGAGAGGACCAATCAGTGACCTATTTTCGCCCTTTCACGCCGTCGCTCCCTGCGTCGAGACACAATTTTGGGGAGGTGCCCCAGAGTACCTGCGTGATGGGGGGGGCTTCACTACGTTAACTGCGCGGCTCACTGCATCATGATGCAGTGACGCTGATCTCGAGGCATAAACCACCTTTTAACCACCCTTTAATGGCCATTGCTCTTGGGACGTATAGGGGCATGCACTAACTTAGGGGCATGCACGCTTCTTGTTTGTACTTCTCTGCATAATAGTAGGCCTATCTACCCTCATCTGCCGCCATGAGTTGGCTATTGTTCACTGTTCGGCACATATATGATGATAGGAGAATTGATTTTATTAATAGATTGCCATACGTGATTACGGATAGTAGTCGTGGAGTGATGCATATTTGGTATGACGCACGACCTGTTACACTTGTTCACAGAATGGGTCACACCAGAGGCGGAGCTATAGGGGGGGCGAGCAGGGCACTTGCCCCTGGGCCCAGGGCCCTCCTGTATTGGTGGTGGGGGCCCTACTGTGAGCTTGGCAAGCTGTAGAGGGGGCCCTACAAGTGTCTTGCCCTGGGGCCCTGTGTGCAATTGTTCCGCCACTGGTCACGACTCGGGGGGGAACAGTATTCCTATACGGTGTCATGGTAGGTTACGGATGTACTCCGAGCACAACCGTTAGAAATATCGCTTTATTTTCCCCGAGTTAAAATGATCCGACGCAAAGGGAAACCGAATTTAGTTTGCTGCTAATCTGCTAATTTATAGCGCAGTCATCGACACATTTTCTCATTCGGAAGTAATCTCGTTTCGGTCCAATATCAAACAAGCAACAACATATTCCCGTCAAATACGGCGAAACATTGGGTGAACCATTACGACAGACCTCGGCCTTTATTTATTTTCATAAGTTTACGAATTTAGCAACTGGACGCAATTCACTATTCCCATACATGCAGTCACCTTTCTCAAAGCCCATTTACCTTTGAAACGGTGATTTTGACGGTGCTCACTTGTAAAACTACAGCGACAGTACCAAGATGGATAATACATGATGACAGGAGGAGGACACTTGTGTCAGAGATTATAGGACTATATTACTCAGTCTCTCTGCTTGTGTGTTTTCCAAGCAAACTTTCTATCGGCAGCTGATGCCTCGACTGCTGATGGACAACAAATGAAGACCTCTAAACTAGCACTCTGATTGGTCAATATTTCCCCCCCACACGTTGCTGGCCAATGGAAAGGCCAGTGCCAGCTATCTATGGCTCTGTCTGGTTGCAAGTCTATAGAGCAATGTATTGGGCCCATGAACACACTTTGCTATTGGTTTTTCCCGTATTTTGAAGTGACAGCGCCGTAGTTTGATGTCAAAATCCGTATCTGCTACACAAAATGCGTAATGGTCGGCAGGTATGCTACTGTATAACATATTTCACATATTAAGGTAAAATTATTGTAAAAAGAAGAAATAACCACAAGTTCATCATCATGGCATCAACCAAGTATTTTTCAGTTTGCATCGTAAACCAATTTTTCCGGTGCCTGAATACTCACAATTGCAGAGTGAACATGCGGCCAGTTGGAGCCTAGGGGTGCATCCCAATATGTGACCTTGCCTCCTCCACTTGCCTCCTCCACTTGCTTCTCGTCATGATGACATCACTGACAACAGCATTATATTTCAATATCTTGCAAAAGCTCAATTGTAAAGTCTTTTTCTCATTTGCAATTGGGATGGTGAATGAAAAACAGTCCCTCAAAAGTTGTTGTGGCGAGGCTGACAGCTGGGAAACTTTATCGTTTTCTCCACGGAGGAGGGGCCAGGAGGCGGGACGAGGAGACAAGCACAAGTGGAGGAGGCAAGGACACATATTGGGATGCACCCTAGGTGTGTGAACAGGCACGGCACGGTTCGCTGTTAACCTGAACACGCCAACAGAGGACAGCCATTCATGCACACAGGGTTCCTACGGTTATGAAACACCAAGAGAAGTTGTGGAATTTTAAAATACAATTTCCAGGTCCTGGAAAAGTTATAGAAAAAAGTATGTGTTGGGAAACCTCTTTGAAATTTGTTTCTAATGTTTGATCAATTATCTACATGGAATCAATGTGACAGCAATAAATCGCTATAAAATAATTACCACAGACCAGGTCTGGACTGGTAATTTGGCATAAAGGTAATTTTCCCGGTGGACCAACAGTCCCCATGGCCCGAAGCAATTGTTTATTTGTCTTTTTTCTTTAGGGACTGGCCTACAATATTATAGGGGGGTAGGTAACCTACTGTTCCACGTTCAAAATAGACAGAAGACTGAGCCAACCTGGATTAAGTATGTAAGCAGCCTGTGTGTGAGCAATCCAGTATCACATATTTCAAATGACTTTGTTTTACCTGTCCAATTCAGCCAGGTGATTGGCTGGTTGAATGATCGTCCAGTTGAACTGGACAGGTAAAACAAGCACATTTGGATTATGTGGGACTAGATTGTAACTAATGGATCCATTTTGGTGACAGTCTGGAATAATACTATAACAACAGCCCTAGCAGTTGCATCCAGGAGTAGTCCAGCACAAACATGCATACAACACAGCTTTTCTGCCTTGATGAGGGTGTGATTCAATTCCTATGCTGCAACTGCATAAAAACATGGACATGGATTATAACCAAATGTCCCTGAAAAATGCATTGGCCATGGTGTAGAACGGAGACGTAGCCTGAGAACAC
Organism: Engraulis encrasicolus; assembly: GCF_034702125.1. Lineage (NCBI taxonomy): Eukaryota > Metazoa > Chordata > Actinopteri > Clupeiformes > Engraulidae > Engraulis > Engraulis encrasicolus. Next base: position 3,747,717 of record NC_085875.1, on the reverse strand, counting down.
GGTGCGCATGAGCAATAGGTGCGACGCCATGATGGATAAAAAATGTGACTCCATATTGCATGATGACTCCGGATGTCCGGCATTTGAATTGCATTGTGGGCTTTCTTACTTTGCTGACCATGATAACACAAACAACTGTTTCAAGGCAACACATGATTTATTCGCAATGTAATGAGGCAAATACTGTAGGCCCTCTGAACTTACAAAATTCTGCCCACATACTTTGGTATTATGCAACTGCAAATTCAGTGTTAACACATTAACTCCCATGACGGTAAAATTGTGTTTTGTTACGGCCATGCGTTGACTCCCAAAGGGTAAAAATACGTTTTTACATTTAAATGTTAAATTACGCATATACAGAAGACATTCTAATGCATTCTAATGCAAGTCTGTGATGAACAGAACTGACATAGATCATGAACAAAACTACAAAGTCAAAACTCCTACTACAAAGTTACGATTTGTATATTTCACCTGGGCATTTTATCACAATGCAATAGTGTTATTACAGCTGAACGAAGTATCCAATCATGCACTTCCAGATCACGTCACGTCAAGTCTCGTAGGGTAGGGAATCAAAACAGGCCGTCTTGCCAATGTTTTGCTACTGATGGACGTACAGAAGGACATGGGAGTTTTTGCGGTCATCAATTTTCAAATTTTCAAAGTTAAGTGTGACAATGGAGGTTTGGAGTGAAAAATGGCGCAACATGTAGTAGCATCAGTAAGCAGCTTAATGGTGCGTGCATCTACTTTTTTTGTATGTAGAATGGCAAATGCCTGGCAGAAGCCATTAGTAGCTAGCACTTCAGAAGATGTGGCTGTAACAACACTAGGGCTGATCCAGGCGTCTTTTCATTCAAATGGTTTACTTGGAAGCGACTGGACCTCTTCTTGGGGTGTGAAAATACATTTAGACTCTCAACTTGAACTTCAGAGAGTCAAACAGTGCATATGTCAAAACTCATTGGTTTCATTCTTTATGACTTAATGGACCTTTATTGTGGTTTGTCTTGGTATTATTGCTCATCTCTGTACAGTGTCCTTGAGTGTTTTGAAAGGCGCTTTTAAATAAAATGCAATTATTATTATTATTATTATTATTATCATTATTATTAATATTATGTCACAAAATAACAGTTCATCTCAATTTCAATAAACTGCTATTTTTAGCTAAATTAACCCTTGTTTAGCATGGCTTAACTTTGGAACAACGATACCAACAAGGATATGGATTTCACCAATGTAAACCTTTCAAACAAGCCCTGTTATGAGTCCTTATGTGTAACACAAAATATTCTATGACTGTTAAAAGAAAATGTCGAACAGACCCCAGGAGTTTAGAGGATAAATTAAATTCCAATGTCATAGTGGGAGTCAATGTGTTAAGAACGTGTAATCGTGTTACTCTACTCTCAGGACTTCTTCTTGCCTTTTTTTGTAGAAGAGTAACTGGATGTGCGGTGGTCTTTCATGTCAAACTCATCATGTCCTTCCCTGCAGGAGAATAAAACAGCCATTAGGAAGAGTCACTCATATTCATCACGTCATGCTCTGGTATGCTAGTCACACATGTTACATGGATATGTTTAACTGTGTTTAACTGTAAATAAACAGGCTTTTACGACTCCTTTCCAGATTAATGTTGTTTTGGTGGGCTTTCTTGGCAAGTGCTAAATGTATGCTCAATTACTGTATCAGCATCATATCAGCAGATTCAATGTATAGCTTAGTCACATATGAGCATCATACTTTATACATGTATTTACTGTATATTATACTTATTCTGAAAATAAAGAAAGAAATATATCAGGCAAGTTTCGAAAGTGGTGACATTGAACTCACCCGAAACAGCGACGGCAGTATAGGTCTCCATCGCAGCCATGGCAACGGATAGTGGCATCCCGGTTACAGATGCAGCACCATGGCAACTCCTCTGCATCATCATCATCATCATCACTGTTGGACCGCTGGAGAGCAGACGCTGTCGCAGCTGGCCTGGGCTTACAGGACTGAACACCACCCTGCGCCAGAACCTGTGAGGAGATGATCACTTGCGCTCAGAATTCAGCCAAAATTTTGAGCTCTCACTATGATGTCACTTTGTTGTCATCTCACTTTGCGGAGTTTTAACACAGTTCTACGGGATCTGTAGAATTTTCTTGTAAAATTCTAAATGAACGGGGGGGAAAGCCCTTACTCCTCAAAGGGTTAAAACAGGGGCTTCTTACTCATAATATTAATATCCACCTATTTGGTCCTAAGCAACAACAAAAATCTATTCTAGATTCACTTGAAATGTCATAAATATTGCACAGATGGATTCAAGAATGTTCCTGCTGCTGTACCTTGCTCTTAGTGGTCTTATTCCCCTCGTTGTTTCGAGGCCCTGTGTTCCGAGGCGGGATGTTGTTGTAGCCACTCATCTCATCTAACGCTGCTTCCTCTGACATCTAAATGATAAAAAAACACAACAAATTACAGAGAAAGAATACAACTTCATAATAAAAAAGTCTGGACACTTGGTATTGTGTGAATAAAAAAACAAAATGCTGCCATTTTCAAAACGTTCAATCCGTACATAAGATGGAGAATAGTGCAAAGCCAGAATATCAATGTTAAATATGGGAAATATGTAGTAATTTCAAATTTGCCCCATACAACTTGAGCACGCTCTCCTTCTTGTATCTAATCTATTAAATGGCAGAGTAAGATCAGACCATCTCCCACCCTCCATTGAGACGGATTCCTCAGTCGACTTCGCCCAGGCTAGGCTGTCGAACCAATGACATAGAACCAAGATGTTGTACTAACCATCTTCAGGACCCTCTGCATGGCCTCCTCTTCCGTCTCCTCATCACTGTCCGGTTGGTTGAAGTCCAAAGAGACTATGAAGACAGAGAGCCATTACACAATGAGGGTGTGTCAATGACACGACACTGTCCACACAGTTGAGGTAAAAATTACACTGCGTTCCAAATTATTGTGCAAATGGCATTTTTCACTGATTTTCCTAAATATGATGTAAATGTAAATGACAGGCATCATACTTTTCAAGTCATCCACTGTTATGAGTGCAAAAACTTAATCACATCATGGATGAAGTAGTATTGCAGGATACTATTATATTACTGCATTATCAAGTTCTACAAGCCTGCTTGAAATCAGGTCCTACATTTTCAATGGGGATTTTCGATTATGTTACGGTCTCGTTCCTTTTCAGGCGCTTTTGCATGAACTGCTTGGTGAATTTTGATCAGTGCAATATCATTGCACTGCTGGAAACTCCAAACTCAGAGCATCTTCCACTTCATAAATTTGTAACTCCTGAACATTATTTTGAAAAATCTGCTGATATTTGAAGAAATTAGCGAGGCACTCAAAACCTTAATACGATTTATAGAGCACATGCTAGCCATGCAGATCAATAACAGGATGCGCCTTCCCTCACATTTCATAAAATCCAGTGTGCATTTGCTGTGCACCCTGCTCGCTCCCTTACCTTGTTTGTCATACTGTAGCTTGTTTTTAGGCCTACTGGGATTTGGGGCCATCATCCCAAAAGAACACCTTTACTAAAAAAAAACTTGGTGTAACAATAAAATATCCAAATTAAACGTATTACACATTATCTTGATCATTTTAATTTCATACAGGGGTCTAATAATTTTGACCTCGACGGTGTAAAAAGATCTATATAAAACTTGATTGAATTCAAATACAGTATGGCCTATGCACGTTCTACTGTACATTGCATACGGTATACATACAAGTAAGGCACACATTAGGGTGCATCAAACGCCCCCTATGAAAAGATATTGCCTTGGCCCTAGGGTAAAAATGTTCTACTATACATTTACTTGTGTGCCTTACTTGTATGTATACCGTATGCAATGTACAGTAGAACATGCATAGGCCATACTGTATTTGAATTCAATCAAGTTTTATATAGATATAGACATAATCCAAAATCCCCATTGAAAATGTAGGACCTGATTTCAAGCAGGCTTGTAGAACTTGATAATGCAGTAATGTAATAGTATCCTGCAATAATACTTCATCCGTTATGTGATTAAGTTTTTGCACTCATAACAGTGGATGACTTGAAAATTATGATGCCTGTCATTTACATTAATCATATTTAGGAAAATCAGTGAAAAATGTCATTTGCACAATAATTTGGAACGCAGTGTAATTTTTACCTCAACTGTGTAGACAGTGTCGTGTCATTGACAGACCCTCATTGTGTAGGGCAAAGGCAATATTTTTTCATAGGGGGCTTTTGATGCACCCTAGCACACATGCATCCAAGGAATGTGTATGTTTGCTTACTCATATGGAACATCCTATAATAGTGGTCCCTTTTCTCTTTTACACATGTAACATTTTTTTTTAAATATGTCTTTTTCCTAAACAAAAAAGATGCAAAAATCACGGAAAGTATTTACACTCCACCTGGGCTCTTGTGAAACCCATTGAGTAAACTAAAGGCTTAGCTAAAACACATCTTACTTCTAATGCCAGAGGTAACTGCTGAAGAAGATATTGTATTATTGTACATTATACAAATATTATACATGTGTGGAAAAACACACACACACACACACACACACACACGCTTGACATTATTTTTTTTAGCTTGCCGGCCATTGTGGCTGGTGGTTTTCCCAAGTCACTAGCCATTCAGCTATTCTACGTACTAGCCACAAATTAGAGTCTTTTCTTTATCCTGATCATTTTCTTTATCAAATTAGATTTTTTTTTCTTTGTCATCATCTAACCTCAGAAGATGAAATAGTAAAGCAAGAAGATGAGTGTACACTTTTCTACATGGAAATCAATCCAACAACAGGAAATAAAGTAACTGAGCTTTTTCTTGAAATGAAATACAAACAATTGATACACAAGGGTCAAACTGCAAAATATAGGCTATTCTTAAACTATAGGCTACCTGCCAAATTGGCTAGTGGCACTGAAATTGTTACCAGCCAAAGCCAAGGTTTACCAGCATTTGGCCGGTTGGCAGGTGCCAGTGTCAAGCCCTGACACACACACACACACACACACACACACACACGCACACACACACACACACACACGGCAACAAAATCTCCAGCTACCTTTGTTGGGGTCCTGTCCCTTGAGCTGTGCCAGCCTCTTGGCCATGTCCAGCACACTCTCCTGATGCTGTTGCTCCCTCCTCTTGTCCGCCTCCAGCTCCATCATGGCCTCCTGTAGCACGCGTCTCCTCTCCTCCTCCAGCTGCTGGGCGGCCTGCTGTACATCGTCCACATCACTCTTGTCTAACTGCTCATCCGACGGACTGCTGAAATCGTGCAGGTACCCACTTGACGTGCCTGAGGATTAAAGACGGTGACATGACAGTGTAATAACAGTGTCACAGCGCCACAGTCATGGACGCGTCATAAACATTGTGTCAATGTCATGAACATTTCATGACTGTTGCCCTTAACCTTTAAGAGTGTGGGTTTTTGAGCATTCTATAAAAAGAATGCGTTCTAGAACAATGCAAGATTCTACAATTCCATATTGTATTGAATGACGCCCAGAATTCTATAGAACTTTCACTGCCCGAACATTCCCGTCACACCGGTGTGACAGTACACTCTTAAAGGTTAAGTGACATTCGATTATGGTAAAGACAGATCAAACAGATAGAAGAGGAGATAGAAGCCAAAAAGACTGAGCCTACAGGTAGCCTTGGTCTGCTCTTCTTCAGTAATCTGAACATGATTATTTAATGAAATTACTGATACAGTCTATTGGATGCTGGCTTTAGTATCAAAATTGGGAAGAGACATTTAAAATATGTTCAAATTATTCGTTCAAACAAAGTAGTTGAAGTTAAAGTGTTCTCAATCATCCACAAGGGAACACATACGTAAATTGTCCTTAGGTCAAGAAGAAAGGTAATCGTTTTTTTTTTTTCTTGCACGTTTGCATGAATCTAAGTACCCGTATGCTATATCCATGATGCAAAATTAATCTTGACTGCAGCACACTGTGCCCTACAAAGCAAAAAGGCAGTAACTGTATTGCTGTTTAAAATGACTAACTATAACTTTAATGCCATATATATCAAAGTCTACAGATAAATAAAATGATTGATTTGGAAAAGGGGTGGTAATATCAAATAACAAAACGGTCACATTTCAGTAATATCCCAAAAAACACTTGTACTGGATTGCAGCATCATTTTAAAGTCAACTGACTCAGTTTTGGCCTCTGTGCAGTTACTGCCTTTTTGCTTTGTAGGGCACATTAGCCTAAAGAAATGTGTTGTACTCAGCCAGACGGTAACGTTGCCAGATGTGTCCACAGATGTGTCCAATGCCATGTGGAGGCAAGGGCAAAATGATTTTTAAAAAAAAACCTTTATCGAATTCACTCAAAAAGTTGCCATGTGGATGGTGGCTAGTAGTACAAATAATTTCAACAAATGAGTGTTTGCACACTGCCAATAAGCTCCAAAACCTATAACATTATTATTTCAAAAGCTTTTAAAATAATAACATTTATTTTTTTGGAGCTTATTGGCAGTGTGCAGGCCTACCTTCTTCAAATGCCTGACACTTTTGTCTGGCACCTGCAACAAGTGACTTTGAATGTGCGCACCCTACCCAATACAACAACTGAGTGTTTGTCATACCCTCATCGGCTGGCTGTTGACCGTGACCGTCGATGGCCACTTCCTCTGACATGCGCTGCATGAGGTCGTTGGCCTGCTCCGTCTGTGTGCGGCTGTTGGGAGGCTGGTGCACCTGCACAAGAACTACAGCTTGACACACAGCAGACACCAGTACAGCTGCTAAGGTACTAAACTATGCCATCATATTTTGTTCCATACTGCCTTCCATCATTCTCTTTTTTGTTGTTTTACAGAGTTAACGGTCTTTCTCAAGACCCTTTCACAATTATTTTGATTATTTGGATCAAAGGCAAACTGATAACCATCAAATATTTTACATTGTACATTAAACACTTTTTTACCCATGAACACGGTTTGCTATGTGCCCACTCAAAAGCAATGGCTTGTTCTCAAGCGACCCATTACTACCCAACATTCTACCAGGGTATGTGAACTTATGAAGAGCACTAGATGGCAGGTTATTATCATTACGTACTGCCAGGGTATGTGAACCTATAAGCAGCACTAGATGGCAGGTTATTACGTACTGGCGGTGGTGCATGAGATGGAGGCGGTTTGTCCTGCAGAGCAGCTAGACGGTTCTGCATCTCCTCAGAGGAAGGCACTGGCTTAGTCGGGGCCTTCAGTATCTCCAGCCGTGCAGCAATCTCACGCTCGGATGGGATCGACTCTATGAAGAAATGACACACAGGTCATACAAACAGGTTTCCTTAGCTTAATTTACACTCAGGGTCACCAGCCAAAATGGCTAGTAGATGTTAATTGTACTAGCCAAACAAACACTCACTTATGGGTCAAAGTGGCTAGTAAATTGGTCTTTTCTATCAGCCTAACTTCAATTTCACCAGCATTTGGTCGGTCACCTGGTGTTAATTTAGAGCCCTGTTTACACTTAACACTTTTGTGCAAAGTGACTTCATTAGACACGGTAATTCCAACAGGTTTCCTTTGCTTACATTTCATTACATTTAGTAGACTCTTTTATCCAAAGTGAATTTGTTATTTGGGTAAAGTCTATTGGTTACAGTACAGTGAGGATAGGTGCCTTGCTCAAGGCAATCAGCTATTACCTACAGTACTGGTTAGGGTGGGATTTGAATGTGCAACCCTCTGATCTCTAAATCAACTCCCTAACAAGCTTTGTCACAAGATACTGTATATCAGACCCTCCAGGACTTTGTGACTACGCAGCTTTACCAAGTCACTCTAATTCGGCCCGGTTTGATGCAAGTAATCTTGCCCTCACTTGGTTTTGTGTCCTCTTTCAGCTTTTCCAGCCTCTCCACCAGCGCCTGGTCCTCTTTGCTCAGGCCTTTGGTAGGGATGCATCCTGCTGGAGGGTTTCCAATCTTCCCATGGCCGGATTGGCGGTGAGGCTGCTGTGCTTGCTTTGATTCCAGTGCAGCCACCCTCCTGTTAAGGTAGAAAATAAGGCATACAATTTAACAAAGCTCCCGCAGACAGGTCGGGCGAGTCAGGCAAGGTAACCTCCAAATGAGTTGGGTAACATGTAACCCATAGGACAGTACGTATTGCAATTAGCTTTTTAGCCATTAGATTTTTAGCAATTTATCTTGAACTGCAGATGGACATAACCAAAACTATATTTACCAAAACAATATTCATGGGTGCCTGGAACTAAAAGAAAATCTAAACACAACTGCCAAAAAAATAACACTTACTTTTTGTAGTTTTCAGGTGGTGACCACCTGCCATCGTTATTCTTGGGCAAACCACTACAACAAACGTATCAGCGATTAATATATATTATTACAGATTAATGCATGTCAAGCATTGCCATACGATTTACTTCATCTGCTAACTCACCTTGTAAGATTGCCATGACATTGCTTGCAGACCTTCTGCTGAGTGTTGTTGCAGCGTGGCACCAGTGCATTGAAGGTGAGGCAGCCAGAGCAAAAGGCCCGTCCGCAGTTTTTACAGCCCAACTGCAAAATCACAAGTAATAACAATGAGGTTTTTACAGCCTGATTTCCAGGAACACTACAACAGAGTTTGCCTGGTTAACGCCAGACCTAATCAGATCGAAACGATTGTGTAGAACGTAAGGCAGTATGGGAGTTCCCAGGCTACAACAGAGTGGGACTGACCTGGAAAAGAGACTGAATTTCAGAACAGTCATCTGCAGACACCTCCCCCTTGTCTGACATCAAATGGTTTATCAACACTTTGTAATATTTTTCGCCGTTTCTTTCCCAAATTCATGCTGCCCATTTACAAATGTTTTTTGGCTTGGAGCATTGTACTGCTGAAAGGACAATCCTCATTAACTTTGTATGTGTCTTCAGTTGCGCACCTTTCGTAAAGTTGATTCTAATTGATTCCATACTTGCTGAAGCACCCTCAGATCATCACAGATTATCTGCAAACGTTCACTGCAGGTGCAAGATACTGTGGTTTGTAGATCTCTCTAGGGCTCTAACCACTAGTGCAGTGGTTCTTAACCTGGGGTGCGGGCACCCCCTGGGGGTGCACCTGAGATTTCAAGGGGTGCGCGGGATTTTGATTATGTTGAGGTTGCGACCAAAATTTTGGCTTGGGAACATTATATTTAGTCCAATTTAAGACCAAATTAAAACATGTTTGGTCCCCATTTAAAGTCATTAAGGTATTGATTAATGTTCCAAGCAAGAATTATTGCAATTAATCACTTAAAATATTTTTTAGTATGTATACACATGTAGAAGTTTGGGTTGGGGGTGCGCGACTTCTCTTCGGCACAGGTAAGGGGGTGCGTTAAGAAAAAAGGTTAAGAACCACTGAACTAGATGACCAGGTTTTGGATTGAATACATTGATAAAATTGGCGATGATCCGAGGGTGCTCCAGCAAGGCTGTAATTGGGCAGATTTATCTTTGCGAAGGACATGTGACTGAAGATACACACATACAACGTTATCTCGGACCAAAACCTGCTTCCTTCTGTTCTGACAATGCCCCCAAGCTCTGGAGACAGTTTTTTTCCCAGCAGGACTTATGCTTCAAGCCACACAGCGTGGTCAATCAAGGTGTGGATGAAAGACGACCACATAAAGACCCTGGGTGGATTCCAATCTGCGGACTTCCGTCCTCCCTTGTTCACTTGTGACCTCATGATGATAACTGACAACAGAAAATGAGCACTGACCACAGAGGCGGGGCCAGGGGGCGGGGCGAGGCCACAAGCACAAGTGGAGGACGGGAGTGTGCATATTGGAATGCACACCCTGTCATGGCCTGCCCAAACACCAGGCCCAAGCCGCGTTGAAAACCTCTGGAATGTTATCAAGAGGAAACTAGATGATCACAAGCCATCAACCCAAGTTCAGCAACTTGATTTTTTGCGCTAGGTCTGGAATAGAGTCAGCCAAGAACAATGTGAAAGATTGGTGGAAAGCATAAGCCATACAGGTGGGACACTTTCTCACTTCTTTCTCACTTTCTCACTTCTTTGAACAAATCACTTTTTACCACCATACATGCTTGACATCATCTAAAGCAAGTTGTTCATCTTGGTCTCGTCATCAGAGACAAACTGAGTAAAGATATGGATTGCTACTGTAGGACCATGTGTGGTCTGATGACACCAAGATAAACAAATTTGGTTTAAATGGTGTCATGAATGTAATGAGGTGGTAAAAGGCGATTGTCTGTGTAATGACCTAAGTACTGGAGTAATGTGATCTTTTTTCTTTGTTTTAGTTAAAATTCTAGCAGCAGCATTTTAGTTGCACCTGCCTGAGAGAATTTTGGGGAAGACCTAGAGGTAGGGCACTGCAATAGTCAACTCTACTACAGGCAATACGGTAGAAGTGTCATGTTGAACATTAGGTACCGTAAGTACCATAAGAGCAGCGACATCTGTTCTGGATCTTGACATATTGGACATTTTTTCACCATGTCACCGACCGTCTGCGTTCACAACTTCTCTTTAAAGCTAGATTTATGCTTCGCTCGCATAGAATCTGCGTCCGTCCGTTTTCTGTCTATGCGAGTCCACGCCCCCCTCTCAGAGGCTCTGCGCCCGTCGTCTAGCGCCTCGAAAAAATTCTAACTATCCGTCGGACGGACGCGGAGTGCGCAGACAAAAAGGCACTATGATTGGTCGTCTCGCTACTTCCTTGTTCTGTTCTTGTGGCAGCGCAATGCCAGTAGTTTGCGAGAGCAGAGCTGTATTCTGTTAAAAACTTTATTAATGCCTTGTGTGTAAATGTGTGTAAATACACGAAGCTAAGCTAAGTAACAAACAATGCATCAGTTGAACACTCGTGGCACAATGCCTGCGGTTTTACTACCGTTCCTCCACCGAATGTAAACACACATCGGCAGAATCAACAGTCTTTACATGCTTGCATTTTCTGCTCGTGAAAACAGACTGGGTATGTCAAATAATGATACCACTGCATTGCCTTTGCAATTTGTGTGAAAATACCTAGCTAACCGGGATAGAAAGCAACATTGCTTAATAATGACCGCAGTGCTTACAATGTAGTGAAAGTAGCCTAATCGCGCAATTTCAAATGTGGCTGGCAACGAGACCTCGGACCTCGCAGAGCTCGCAGATGCATGAATACAAAATTGGTTCGTGGCCACTCCCACGCGACTTTTCACGCTCGCAGTTGCTGAAGTCTAATCTGACCTTTAATTGCTCACCTCTTTTCTGAAGAGAGTAAATTTTGAAGCACAGGCGTAACAGCGATTTTCCATGTCGATAAATTACGACTGTAAGACATAGAAACGGGAAAGTAAGACATTAGGCCATGTCCCAGTTGATCAAAACACACTGTTTTAACCCGAATGTTGTACAACATGTTTTACCTGAATGTTGTAGAACATGCACCTTCACGTCAAAGACTGATAGCGCACTGTACTGCCAACATATCTGTGTTTCAATCACAGTAAGACAACGTTTAATAAATGATTTAATCCTAGTGCCACTTACCAGGAAAACACAGGAAGTGAGTCGGGTATTTTGTGTATGGGGCAGTGGACACTGGTAAATGTAGTTTGGACACGTTTGTACTACTTGTCTCTCATGCTACCGCGTTCACAATTCCTTTCTCTAATATCACGCAGACACAAACTGGGTAAACAAACTGTCGAATCCCGTGAACACATTTCATTCAATGCACAGTGCACACGCGTTTCTTGAAAACAAAAATATCATTCTTCTTCTGTCGGGTTTATCAGAGTGCCACTCTGCAATCAACCATTGTGCATTACCGCCACCGACTGTCTGGTCATGGAACTTCAGCGGCTGTTGAAGACAACACAAACAAACAAACAAACAAACAAAATCTCTAATTTGTACCAAAAGAAGAGAAAAAAAAAATGACTATCTTTTTTTAGACAAACAAATATCCAAGTCGTGGTAAAAATCGAAGTAAGCGGAAGAAGGGGCTGGGGTGGCTACCATTGGCTTACTACTGAACCGGACAACCAATCAGCTTCGAGAAAGTGAGCTCATGGTTTTGTTCAAATGTTTTTACACAGTTTTCAGTGAACGGAGCTTGTTGTCTGTACTACAATACGTTCGTTGTACGATAGAGAATTTGTAAACGCCGATAAACGACGTCGTTTGGGAGAAGTTCTTGCGCGACCTTCTCGTTCAGTAAGGTATTGTGGACTATCGATCAATGTTTTTCAAATATTTTCTTTGAAAGTTAGCTTGGTTCTGTTTCATTGTGCTGCGCATAGGTTCTCTCTTGGTTGCGCATGGCTAGCCAGCAGCAGGGCATAAATTAGCTCTAGCTAATCCAGAAACTGACACGGTATCTAGGCCTATTTTTATATTTTTAGAAACGGGCACTTTGTGTCATATCAACATAACACGATGTGTAATATATAGGTGGAACATGGGATCATTCGCCTCTTTATAATGTCAGTGTCCTAAATGGGTTTCTTGGAATTTGGAGTCCAAAAAACTTGGTTGATAAACCTGGTTTACCGTAGTTAACCTATAGAAACTTAGTGATATACCACTACCTCAAGGTTAACTTAACCTGGTTTACTACTGTACTGAATCAGATTCTTGTAATTCACATCAGTGCATAACTCACTTCCTCCTTTTAATTTACTTATCAGAATGCTTTTCTTACGTACCTCATGTCTGTCCGACATTCCTGACGTTTCCTGACAGCCTTTCACAACTCTCTCAAGATATGTCTTTCTGCCTCAATCCCTCTTCTTCAGTTCTCTCTTGAATGCAATACAATACCCCAGATCACTATCATAACAAAGTTTGTGCGTCTGTGTGTTTTGTCTGTGTGTTGTGTTGTTGTGCATATTTTCATTAAATTGCTTGTTCTTTTCATGTTTGCTTCCTTACATCAACATGGACTACCTTAATTTGCAATGTGACCCGTCCAATCTTGACCGACAGCCCTCCACTCCCATTGACGCTCCGAGATGGCAGAGGCCGAGGTGGAATGGGAGCTCTGCAAGGAGAATATCCAGCCCCTGAGACGAGGCAGGGACATCTCCGCCCTCACGGAGGCCCTGAGCATGAAGCAGGAGGGGAGCTCCACCATCGCACAACGCCAACAGTAAGAGAAGAACCAACACAACGACCGATAGCTAGAACTACCATGCGTAACAAGGATTAACCCTTACTTGAGGGTTTTAATTACAAAGAGACTGTATACGCTGCCAATGTGTACACTCCATTATCCAAACTCCCGTCCTCCCTAGATGATGTCAACTCCAACTCCCATTGTCATTGTGACACAGCACTCCACAGCACACAAGTGAACACTGCACACTGCACACAACGAAATTGCATTTATGCCTCACCCGTGCAAGGGGGCAGCCCTCAGTGGCGCCCCATGGGGAGCAGTGCGGTGGGACGGTACCATGCTCAGGGTACCTCAGTCATGGAGGAGGATGGGGGAGAGCACTGGTTGATTACTCCCCCCACCAACCTGGCGGGTTGGGAGTCGAACCGGCAACCTCTGGGATGCAAGTCTGACGCCCTAACCGCTCACCCATGACTGCCCCACAAGGTGTCACTGACAATAGAAGTGTAATTCAATATTTTGCACAAACGCAATTCAAAGGTCATTTTCTCATTTGCAATCGTGATGTTGAATGTGGAAATGTCCCCCAAAAGCTGTTATGCTTGGCTGACTGCGGGGAAACTTCATTGTTTTCTTCACGGAGGCAGGATGCTAGCAAAGACCAGCGCAAGTTGAGGACTGGAGTTAGGTTAATGGACTGTACTTGGTGAGTGTGAGGCTCGAGGTTGCCTGCAGGATGTCTGTGAATTTACTCTCCTGCATACAGTCTCTCTACTACACTAATGTGGGGTTTGAAGGTGTAATCTTCCAATCTCAACTCTAACTCCTCGCTATTGTAAATCCATAGCCAAACGAGGTCAGTTTATTGTAATGAAATGCGTTGATTTGTCCCTTCAGGGCATTTGAATCTGAGCTGCGGATGTATGACGGAGATGATCCACTGGATGTCTGGGACAGGTGAAACCCTTTTTATTATTATTATTATTAGTATTATTATTATTATTATTATCATTAATAGTGTCATGATTTTCCTTCTGAACAAAATTGACTGTTGTGTTTGTCTCCCCTTTGCAAGGTATATAAAGTGGACAGAACAGACATTTCCTCAAGGAGGGAAGGAGAGCAAGTACTCTGTGCTTCTGGAGGAAGCAGTGATGAAGTTTACAGAGGAGAAGAAATACTACAATGACGTCCGCTATGTTGACCTTTGGGTCAAGTTTGTAAGTGCCATTCTGTTAGTTGCTATCTCACATGCTGTTGTTTACTTATAATCAGGTTTTTTGAGTAACAGCCATTTTCTTCCCTCAGTTTTGCAAAATATCTTCTTTCACACACATCGGTGTATCTGCTTAAATATGATCCAGAGAGCTGTCATGACTATGCTTGGAATGTGTGCAACAGTGTAGCTAGAAGGAGAATGTGATGCGCATGCAAAACCGGAGTTTTTTGAAAGCCTTCACTTTTGCAGGAGTTAGTTTGGTAACACTTTACTTGACGCCGGTGTCATATGCATGTCATTACGGTGTTATAATGTTGTGACAGTCATAGATTAGTCATAAACACTATGTCCATGTCATAAACATTTTATGAATCTTGGCCTTAAGTGACATTCGGTTATGGCAAACACACACACACACACACAAATGTCTAAAGGATAGGTGGATAACATTTTAGGCAGTAATGTTCCTCAGCAGTCCTGCAAATTCAAAAGTCTTAATGGCCTGGTGGTAAACGCTGTTGGCCAGTCTTTTAGTCCGGCTCTGAAGGGACCTGTACCCTCTACCTGAGTGTACGCGTTTGAACAAGCGATGCAGCACCAAATCGTGCAGCCAAGTGAAGTATTAAAGTCTGCACCTTTTCTTTATTTTTCCACTTCCAGGCGAATACGTGTCCAGAGCCTCTGGGTATATACCGTTACATGTATGCCCAAGGGATTGGGCTGATGCTGTCGGTCTTCTACATCGCCTGGTCTGAAGAGTACGAGAAGAGGGGCAACTTCCGTAGGGCTGACAGCACATTTCAGGATGGGCTGAAAGTTGGTGCAGAACCACGTGACCGACTGAAACAATTCCACAAGTAAGGGCCTGAATAGGTGGCACACTGTTGGACACTGCTGTGGTGTTCAGTGCAATGTTATGGGTTGATTCTCACTATTATTTAGATGCTGTGTATAAAAGGTTATGGGTTTTAATCATATTCCGGGTAACCTATGTATACTGTATGAACACAGAATTGGTTTTGTAAATAACAGCACAAAGTACTAGTACAGACAGACGCAGAAAAATTAAGAGATCACTAAAGTCTCTTTAGAGCATTTATTTTGATGAAAACTACAGATGGTCAAGATAAAACAAAAGATGCAATGTTTTCAGAACTCAAAAAAAGGCAAAGGAAACGGATGGCAGATAGCAGCACGGTTTTGCTTGCAGTAAATGTTACCATGCAGAGATTGGTGTCTGACAAGGTGTGCTTACATTATGTGGGGAAACTAGTCAAACTGTAGGCATTGTGCTGTGAGTGCATAACTGCGGCTTAGTTTGCTTGCTAATGTAGTCATTGTAGCTTCGTTTATTTACACACACTAGAACCAGGAGCACTGCTCAGACACTGTTATTCAAAATCTAACAATCTATTTATAACATTTTAGTAGAGTAGAGTACTTTTATTAATCCCGAGGGAAATTAAGACGTCTGACAGCTTACATAGATACATAGATACAGGGCATACACAAGAACTAAGAACTAAAACTAAGTTAAATGTCACATTGGACATATCAACAAGGTTTTAAAAAACTGCTTGTTTGATTGATTTGTGTGTGTGTGCTGGTTTTGTCTTGTCTTGTCTACCCTCAGGGCACTGCAGGCCCGCGTGACCCGTCATGTGTTGTCAGGAGCGGGTCAAGAGGAGAGTGACGGTGACGACGCGGAGGCTGAGGACCCGAACAGGAAGACCCTGATGGAGCTGAAGGCCATCGGGGAGGGTAGAAAGGCAGTGGCACCCATCAGCCGAGGAGGCACTCTCACTCACAGTGAGTACAACCACCGGATCACACTCAATGTTTCCCCCAGAATTTTTGTTAGTCAAGTTGGTTGGGCGTTATTTTTTGGCTAGGCCAGGTATATTTTTTTGGCTTAATATACCTGGGGGACTGTAGAGCCCCCGTTGAGAAACACTAATCTAACTACTACATTCTGTCTTTTTCATCTCTTTGTTGTTGCAGCATAACACTTGACTGACCTCTAACTTGCAACAGTTGTTACCCATATTTATTCAGCGTTTTTCTGAGGTTTTCAGATGACCATTATTATTGTTGTTATTATGGTTCTTATTATTTGACTAGCCTGACAAGCCAGACTAAATGTGAATATTTAGTCTGGCCCCTGATAAATTACACATCGGAATATTGTTGATGAGAACAACCCGTTGTCTTTCAAATTGTGTCTGTGCCTATTGGCCAACACCTTGTTGTCACTCCCTCAAAACCCAATCCGCATTGCATCCAAATATTCAAAACAAATCTCCTGCATTGTGATTGGCCGGCCAGATTCAGGGTATTGGGGCACTGTCCGAGGCTAGACCGACTCGCAGGCAAAAAATAATTTTGGCCGCTGGCGGTTCTAGCTAGTTGACTAGGCTATGTGATGACATGTATGTTAAGAAACCTCTCTCCATGTCTTTGATCATCAGACCAGCCTCGTGGTCTGCAGGTGAAGGGTCCCATGGCTCCGGTGCGGAACACTCGTCTGATGGTGTTTGATGAGAATAAGGGCGTGGCCGAGCCCCAGGACCCCCGGATGGAGAGCTGGATGGCCCCGCCCAGCGCCCGACCCAAGGAGAACGAGCAGAAGCCAGACAAGTGGACTAAAGCCAAGGTGGGGGAGAGCGTTGGGGGGTGGAGACAAAATGACATCAATCACTACGTTTACATGATGTTTTTAATTCAGAATTGATCATTTCATAATCAAATAGTTCCGTCAAGATTCCTTTGATCTTTCCTTTAATTCTGAATTAAGAGGTGTTTACATGATCAGGGTCTCCGCGGATCCTTAAAAAGTCTTATAAAGTCTTACTTTTAATATTTGTTTTTTAAGGTCCTATAAAGCATTATATTTCGCCAATTTTTGGAAGTGTGGTATTATATTTACGTGGGAGGTCTTATATTTCCCCTGGGTAGCTTGAGTGTAAGAAAAATGTCTATTTTTTTACGCTATAAACCTTATTTAACCGGCATACGTCCCTTATCAAGATGCGGAAAAGTAGATGAAACTGATCTGTGTTTGTGGCGCAGCGCAGCCCGCTGGCCACACAGCGGGGGGCAGCCGCAGACCTGTGGGTAGGCTACAGCCAGAGCCGTCTAGCCTATACTTGCATGTTCTATTAGAAACAGTCGAAAAAGTGGTCGAAAAAATATGAACGTGAATCGAGATGGGTAGAATATGAAGCTTGATGTCAACTGTGTCGGGAGGACGCATAGCTTAATCAGTCGTTGTAAGTTAAATCTTGTCTATTGTAAGCATGTTAGCCATGCCCTCGCGTTTGGGTAGAAGCGTTTGCTAAATGTAAAGGGTTCATTTCATAAAGTCCATTATGACCGTATTCGAAAATAAATGTTCCTTCATACAATAATAGCCTACGCTTTCAAAATCGCCTCTAGATACGTGACAGGCTATTACACCGCATTTCACATTATTACGCAAATGACATTTTTTGCCGTTTTCCTAAATAATCAATAGAAATGACAGTCGTCATAATTTTCAAGTAATCGGCCATTAGAGTACAATTCAAAAGTTTTTGAATGAACCTTCCAATGATAACGGTATTTTTTTAAATAACAAAAAACTTAAAATGCCCAAAATGCTCTGTTCCAAATTATTACGCAAAACTGTTTTGTAGTGTTGTAATACAAATTTCTTTCTTTTTTCCCATTTACATCAAAACAGTTGGTACCTTCTAAATTACATTTCGATGTTCAAAACTTGGTCATAAGCTGTAACTGGAATGCTGCGTTTAACATTGAAGTCAATGGCAGGGCATTGCATGGGAGTTATGGAAGCCTAGATATCCTTGATGCTTTGCTCTCAGCTGTTTTTGTTTGTTTGGTCTGGTGACCCACACTTCGCTCTTCAATATACCCGTAGATTTCCATGCCACGTGTAGGTGCTTTGGAGGTGATGACATTCTAACTCACCAGACATAGCATCCCATTCATTTTCAATGGGGTTTTATGTCTGGTGCGTTAGAATGTCATCACCTCAAAAGCACCTAAACGTGGCATGGAAATCTACGGGTATATTGAAGAGTGAAGTGTGGGTCACCAGACCAAACAAACAAAAACAGCTGAGAGCAAAGCATCAAGGATATCTGGGCTTCCATAACTCCCATGCAATGCCCTACCATTGACTTCAATGTTAATCGCAGCATTCCAGTTACTAAGACAAAGAGCTTATCACCAAGTATTGAACATTGAAATGTAATTTAGAAGGTACCAAATTCCAACTGTTTTGAGGTAAATGGGAAAAAAAGAAAGAAATTTGGATTACAACACTACAAAACTATTTTGCGTAATAATGTGGAACAGAGCATTTAAAGTTTTTTATTATTTAAAAAAATACCGTTATCATTGGAAGGTTCATTCAAAAACTTTTAAATTGTACTCTAATGGCTGATGACTTGAAAATTATGACGACTGTCATTTGTATTGATTATTTGGGGAAACAGCGAAAAATGTCATTTGCATAATAATGTGGAATGCGGTGTAGGCCTCTGTCAAATGCAAAATGATTTCGTTAACGTGATGGCAGCATGAGGAAGTGAGCGCGAGGCAATACGAAATCGGATGAGTAACAGAATATGTACGAAGCCAATGATCTGGCGAGGTGCGTAATGTCCAAATCGGTAACCAGATGGGCAACGGTAAACGCGCTAAATGCTTGTTATGGACATGCTGGAAATCGCTTCCAAGTTGTGCGCTGTTTGTTGAGAACAACAAACTACAGACAGGCTGCTCAAATTAGAACGCTTGCTTCTGCTACCCGTCTCTGATAAAGCGAGCTGGAGGAGGAGAAACGGCACTCGGAGTAGTCGTACATTTAACCCTTTTGACACCAGGTGTCATCTCTCCTAATAGCAAAGTGCATTCAACTATTTATCCATCAGAAATGATGAATTGTTGAGCCATTTTTAATGTGTACATTTAAAGGCATTTGATGAACATTCATCTGAGTTTTCCATAGGCCGTCAAAACATGCGTGGGACCCTCAATTAAATGCCAGTTGTCAGTTGTCAATTAACTCACCATATGCATGCATGGTGTCTGTAGGACTACAGATCAGTTACACCTAGCTACTGCTTACACTGTGTTTACCCTAGGCTACACTATAAAAGCAGTAGTCATATAATATTGTTTATTATATATAATTATGTACTAGGCCTACATTTCATTATAGCAATGCAAACTAATAACATTAGCAATATTGCAATGCCTCACCCCGAGCGGTGGTCTTATATTTTATCATCAGAGGTCTTATATTTGTCTTAAAAAGTCTTATATTTGGTGATCCAAAATGTGCAGAAACCCTGATGATGTGAAAGTGGAATTGAGCTTAATTCAGAATTAAAGTTTAATTCCGAATTAATTGTCTGATGTAAATGTAGCAATTGTCACTACAAAAGGATAGTGTTGTTAGAAGCGTAGGTGGTGTTTTTGTAAGTTAGTCAAGTTGACGTTAAATGAAAAAAAATAAAAAAATAAGGGGTGACGTTTGACTAGACTGTCATGGTCATGGAAAAGTGCTCGAAAGAGTGATGTCGAACCCTAACATGAAGTGAGAAGGGTCTTGAAAAAGATGCTATTCCTTGTGAGCATTATCCCACTTATTACATGGCTACATGCCTTAAACTATTCTCACAGCAATTATGTATATCGGTATTGTGAAATGTTAAACGATATTGCAAGAGATATGGCAAACAAGTTAGTCAGACCTGTGTGGTGTAGCTCTGATTAGCTCCAACAGGGGGCTCCGGAGCTACACAAACACACAGAGATCTAGTGAGAACCAGGCCACTAACAATACACTTTCCTTAATAAAGTACCTCTGTAAGAGATGATGTGCAAGTGAGAATGCAGTGTTTATATGAGACACATGCTACATGGACGTTGCTGTAAATGCAAGCTTTTTCACAACGCTGTCTGAATGTGAACAGTTTCATATGCTCCTGTTTAATGACGGTAGCTGTTGCATCCTTGCCTTGTCTTCCAAGTAATCGGATGACAACAAGGATTTCATGATGCATAGTTTAATGAGTATTTCTTTATGTACTTTCTGTATGTTGTTGTTTTTATGTGCTTATTTGTTTATTTGGTTTGTTTGCATGCATGTAGTTGCCCAAGACAACCCGCGCTGGTCTCCCAGTGGTGGTTCCTGCTCCGGCTAAGCCCACGTTCCAGCCCTTTGTGGAGGAGTGCGACCAGACCCCAGCTGTGTAAGTCTACATGTACATGTTGCATCATTACATGACATTGCATTTAGAGGATTGTAATGAGACAGATAGCCCTGTAAACCACTCTGTGTGGAATGAACTGAATTAGGACAGAGAATTCAAGTGAGCTGCATTTTTATTGAAATGTAGATATCTTTATTTTTACCTTTTAGTTTACCACGGGTAAAGACCCATTGAGTCCTGGCCAAGATGCAGTACAAGTACAAGTTACACATTTTGGATCCTATCACTTAAATAATTTGCAGTCAGGAAACTACATGATCTGAAAGACCAAAACTGAAGAGCCTTTTCTTAAGAACTTTGTGATCCATGGTGTCAAACGCCTTTGACAGGTCAATGAAAAACGCATTAATCTATGGAAGTTCAAAACATCTGCCTTCACCCAATTTCTAACCTTGTTATTTGCTTGGCTATATAATGCCTTGCTCAAGAAGTACAAGAAGGCATGTTGTTCAGTCCCCACGCACATAATTGCCTACAGCAGGGTTGCCACTGGTTACTAATTTGCTCTAGACGTAAATCCTCAGTTTTGTGTACGACAAATTGCTGTACTTGCCTAATATTTTCCATTAATGTCACTCTCCCGTCTTTTCATGTGTCCAGCACGCCGTGTAAGATCAACCCGTCGGTGAACTGTGTGCTGTCTGCACGTAAGCCCCACCGTGAGGAGACGCCCCTGAAGAGGCTGCAGGACAGACAGGCACAGCAGGCCCAGCAGCAGGCCGGCGCCGAGGCCACAGGCACCGACGGAAAGCCGCGCGAGCAATTCATGTACTGTAAAGAACTCTTGTTCAACGGAGCCACAGAGTTTTGCTTTGAGGAGCTGCGCGCCGAGCGTTATTACCAGAAGATGGCAAAGAGATCGGCTGCGACTGAAGCCAACTCGAGCCGGGATGGTGAGGGGGCATCAGCTTGGAGTGCAGGAGCTTGCGCTGACTTACCATGTGGCGATGTCAGCTGAACTCTACCGTTAGGATTTGAGGAATGTGTCTGTGTGTGTCTGTCTGTCTGTCTGTGCGTTCAAATATGCGACCTTGTGTCCTCCACTTGTGCCTGTGGCCTCGTACCAGGAAGTAATATGCCATGATCACATCACTGACAACAGCATTATATTTCAATATCTCGCAAAAGCTCAATTGTAAAGTCATTTTCTGATTTGCAAACTGGACGGTGAATGAAGAAATGTCCCCTAAAAATTGTTTTGGCTAGGCTAACAGCGGGGAAACTTTATTGTTTTCTCCACGGAGGCGGGGCCAGAAGGCGGGGCAAGGCCACAAACACAAGTGAAGGACGCAAGGCAGCATATTGGAATGCACCCTCTGTGTGTGCGTGCAGGGCTCTAAATTCACTTTTCCCTCACCAGCCAAAATGGCTAGTAGATTTTGGTCTTACTACCCAAACACACACTCACTAATGGGTCAAAGTGGCTACTAAGTTGGTCTTTCCTACCAGCCAAACACAAATTTCACCAACATTTGGCCGGTTGGCTGGTATTAATTTCAAGCCCTGGTGTGCGCGCTACCCTTCCTCAGTATATGCCGTAGTTTTGTATGTGACTTTTTTTTTATGTATTTGATTTGTGTTCTGGATTTCTAAAAACATGCTTTGTAAACAAACAAAAAACACTTGGCTAGTGAGGAAATCCCTTTGCTAGTGGGTATTCACACCATACATGTTTGTTAATTCAACACCTAGAGTTTAACTTGACACTCTTCAGTTGGTCCTACTCTACGTGTTGAATTTAACAATGCAACGTATACTGTTCTATCAAGATTGAAAGACTATTTTGTACATTTTTGTAAATTCTGTTTTTTTGTAACTGTGTCATGAGTTTGTAAAGCATTCTCTAAGGAAAAAAAGTCTGACACTGTGTGAATAGCAATACAGGTACTAGTGTCTGGCAATTCCAGCGTTATGGATATGACATCTGTACTCCAAATGGCAATAAATGACCTGGTACATTTTTATTCTTTCTCAGTATTTATTTGTGTTGTATTCTAGATAATACCCCATGTTGGAGAAATGGTTGAAGGCAAAAAAACAATTCCCATAGCACATTCAGGTTATAAAGGCAATGATACACTTTTTTTTAAAGATATCTTTTTTGGTCTTTTTGACTTAATTTATGATAGTACAGTGAAGCTGGTGACAGGAAGCGAGTGGGGAGAGAGAGACGGGGATGGGCTGGCAAAGGACTCGGGCCGGGAATCGAACCCGGGTCGGCCGCATAGTAGACGAGTGCCCTACCGTTAGGCCAGGGTAGGACCACTTTGCTACTTTTTGAGCAACACTTTTGGGCAAGATTTTATTTGAACAGTTTATCACTTAAACATGTTAATCAGGAGAACTTGTATCAGCTGTAGACAAAATTTCTTAATCATTTTATCTGAAAATTAGGAGCAATATTGCCCAAAAAGTTGCCGTTGGTCATCAGCATAAGAAAATGGCTACAAAAAAAGGCATGGGCTATGAATGTAACAGAACAGGTAATTTTTGGTGACAAGAAGATTTGCATCAAACTATGAACATGTAATATAATGATATTGATTTGATAAAGGGGTCCAAGTTGAATTACAAAAGGTCTTGTTTAAAATATTGCATATTTCATGTAGTGTCATGGAAGAAAGAAAGAATCTGCGTTAGGATGTGACAATATACCGTCATACAGTGGTGTAGTCTACTTTTTTATGGTGGGTATACTGTAGGCCTATATTTGAGCATTTTTTGAAGTGGGTATACTGTATATATTTGTGCTATTCAAAACAATGGATCAATCAATTTTAAGTGGGTATACTGAAATCCCTGAAATTTAGAAGTGGGTATACTCCGTATACCCGCGTTCTACGTAGACTACACCACTGCCGTCATAGGTAACATACCTGAAATAGTTTTAAGTGATCAAAGGGTTATCTTGGGCTAGCCAGGCTGCGCCCTCCTAGTGACGCAACACCTTCGGCGGCGAATCGAGATATGAAAGTCGATGATAACCAGACTAATCTTGGACTTCCTGAACAGATATTTTTACTTTTTAGATAAAATGTTGATGTCTTTATGTTTTCCTATTTTATAGATTGCAGCATAGCCAAAATGTCAGAATTTTAGTGTTTAAGCTAAAATTGTGAGTATGGAGGGACCCACATATAACACGCCTCTGTAATACCTCTGTGAAATAGAGACCTTGGTGGTGTTTTGGAAGGTTACATGCTACGTTTTTGTCCCATGGTCCGGTTGACATTTACAAGGATTTTCCCATTAAAGGAACAGACCACCCTTTTTTGATTTTCACATATTTGCAGTATTTCCCAGCATTGTTCATGAATGTGCATATCATTTTCTCCTCTGTGTTTTCAGTACTTAGATTTATTGGATCAGAATTATTAGCATAGCTTAGCATAATCACTGAAAGTAACTGGTATCTTTAGCATCAAGCCACAAGTGATCACTGGACCGAATTAAATTGCTGTTTTACACTCTGGTGAATGTTACATTCATTTTAAAGTGGTTTAGAAGTACATTTGATGGTGTTTTATTTTGTACCATAGACTTGCATTACTATGCCTAATTTGGGTATACTGTCAAACGGGGCAATGCAAACACAGACGAAAATTATATACACGTTCATGAATAATGCTTGGAGATACTGCAACTATGTGAAAATCAAAAAAGGGTGGTCTGTTCCTTTAATGGTCATGAAGATGCTCAACAAAAAAGTTAAATAATCCGCTTCTAATTCATAGTCAAAGTAAATAAAACCAGTTACATTAGATGGAGAACAGCACAAAGAAAACATCAGCAGCCAAAACTGATTTTAAAAAAATATTGATTTGTCGGATATTCATGAAAATGAAAAAAATCACATAAAAATAGTGTTAATTCCTGTCTTGGACATGAGTTCAACAGCTCAAATGGTAGGTGAGCGTCTGCGTCTCATCAGGTTTTCTTTTCCATACAAGTGATTTTAATGGCAGTAATGTCTTACATACACACAATTATGGTAATTCAAAGAAAATTCTACTTTATATAGTAACTAGGTAATTATTCCCTCTTCATCTTAAATTCTGAGTGACTCAGCCTCTCTTTGATGGTCGATGGACATTCATGTTTAAAACCAATGCATTTTATTTTGAAATGTTGTTTTGGCTTATTTAGATGTTTATTACATTTCACTGATCCTCGTCCGAACTTATTTAAGACATGCTACCGTTGGAAATGAGCACGTACATCTCCCTCACAACAATATTTTTCTAAGTTTAACAGTTGCCATGTTGTCTTTTCACTATTCTCCATCTAATGAATGGAAACGTTTTGAAAATTATAGTATTCTATTCATAGTTTTCAAAGTGTAACTTGGGGTTAGCATACGGCTTGATGGACAGCTGGACATCATGAGGCACATGAAAGATTTAACAATATTAATTAATTATTTACAGTACTATCAATAATACATAATTACAGTCTTACAATTGCCCCACCTAGGCCTATGTGGTAAATTCTGTGGACAAACATTGTGGAAATAATTTGCCAATGTCTTACTCTGGAGGAGAAAGGGGAAATAACATTTTACTTCCATGTAGGAGAACTGAGGGAATGATCTCAGGTCAACGTGTGTATGATCGACTTCATTTTTTTTGTCTTGCTATCTTGCTGAATTCCGCAAAATCCGCAAAATCCGCAATTAGGATAACAAAGCACATTGCCTGTTTCACAGAGTTGTCTTTGCATTGCGACAGCATTCGATTTAAAGGTGGACTGTGTAATATTTTTAGTAGTTTATTTCCAGAATTCATGCTGCCCCTTCAGAAATGTACCTTTTCCATGAATACTTACCACCACCATCAAATTAAGTATTCATGTATGACTGAGAAAGGGGGATCTTCACCAATTTGGCAATAGACAGCACAGTTTCAATGAGCAGCATAATTGCAATGCTGTGGCCACCATCCTACACAGTGCCCCTTTAAGGTCAACAAACTCATTTGGTTTTCTGTTGTGTTGTTTTTTTTCTTCAATTCTCTCCCTCTCTCTCTCTCTCTCTCTCTCTCTCTGTCTGTCTGTCTGTCTCTCTCTCTCTCTCTTTCGCAGTGCAAGTATACATGCGTGTTATGGCATGCATTGCTATTAATGCGTCTGTTCGTGTGTGCATGTGCATGAGTAGAAGTAGCCTAATATATCCACTGGACTGTGATATGTATGTCAACGCCAGATGAATAAGGGGCCTGGGGCCTTTGTGACCAAGAGTCCACCCTTCTGAGGGAAGAAAGTGAGTGTGTGTGTGTGTGTGTGTGTGTGTGTGTGTGTGTGTGTGTGTGTGTGTGTGTGTGTGTGTGTGTGTGTGTGTGTGTGTGTGTGTGTGTGTGTGTGTGTGTGTGTGTGATGGGGGGGGAGGGGTCAGTGAAGTGAGGCGCGTACACACACAGGATTAAGAAAGGGAGGGGGCCGGCCGGCCGGTGTAGAGATAAAAGAGACCAATGTAGGCACGTGGTGGGGAATCAATACAGAGGAAGAAGAGGGGCGTCGAAAGGGGTTTTTTGTGTTATTGGAGGGTGGTGAGTTATTGGGTCAAGTGGCAGTCTGTCACAGGGCGGGACTGGGGGAGAAATAGGGCCAAGGCACTTTTGGTTTAAAGGGCCCCCTCATAATTAGTGGTGCAGAACTGACTCACAGGTGGGCCCCACCACCCTTGTGGGCCCCTATTTTCAGAAATGTAAGAAAAAAAAACATTTAAGCACAGAAAGCTCCCGCACACTGTTCACATTTGCATGGCTTACTGCGATGTTTCGGTCTACTGACCTTCTTCAAGGAATTGCTAAAAAAAACATATACATTCTTTTTTTTTAAAAAAATCTGAAAATAGGGGCCCACGAGTGTGCGGGGGCCCACTGGCGAAAGCCCGCTATGCCAGATGGCCAGTTCAGCCCTGGTCTGTCACATCTTTCATGTTCCCCTGGCAGCAGTATGTTTTGATATGCAAATAGGTCGAGACCAGGGGGAGGGGCATGGCTTTCCTTCCTCTCCTTGTTGATGCGCTGATGTTGGAGGGAGGTGGTTGGTATTTACGGCAAAATGTTAATTTACTGAGCTGCTTGCTAGTTGACACACATGAAGTCATGGCTTTTCTGGCTGTTATTTTTTTTGAAATACCCATGATCAAACACATGATGACGCTGTTTGAGCACATGCATGTACTGACAAATATAGGCTTACAAAAGACAACCTGGAGGATTGAGGAAATGTTATGAAATGTTCTGAAATGTTTTCTTTTTTTTACAGTACACACTTTTTGCTAAATTTATTTCCCTGCATGAAATGCGAGTGAGCTACAGGACTGTGCCAACCCATAACCAACCTGGACTTCACAGAATTACATTTTCCACGTGAAGAATAGGCTACAGTAGAACAAAAAAAGATAGATAGAAAGACAGGCAGTCCACGGTTCGATGGTATCCTCCTTAGGTGTAGACAATGAATACAACAGAGACACTAATCTTTGTAGAGCCAGATACGTTCAGTCACATAATGTGTTGCCCACCTTAATGTTAATGTATCATGTCAAGTCAGTTCAGCTTTTATTGTCACTTTCTTCATATGCACAGGTGCTGGGTCATACAAGGACATTGAAATCACGTTTCTCTCTCTATACCATGAAAGGACAAAGACATACACAGGAGTGACATTTCTGACAGTGCAAGACAGGACTAGTGATGGACCAATAACAGTAAAGTGATAAATAAATGATAACTGGGCATTTAACATTAATGAGTGACAGTGATGGACCAGTGATAAACCAGTAACAATAAGTGATAGAGTAATAAATAACAATTTAACATTTAGTACTGAGCATTTAACATATAGGCAGAGAGAGTAGAGAGAGAGAGGTTCCATTGGCCCATTGTTTCCTGGTTCTATTATGCCCCCCCTTAGGCAGACCTAGGCAGACCTAAGGACTGTTCTATTCATTGTAGGAGCATTATGACACGCCCCTTTAGGCAGACCGGAACCTGGTCGCGTTAGGTGCCCATAGAAACCTATTATGTTGGCATATCTCTATATACTTAAAGAATCTCTGATATAGGGGAATGCATGTGTATGTTGTGATGCTGGTGGAGGGGACCCCAGGTGATACGGGTTCTGCTGCCTTAAAGGGTCTTTGCAAAGCCCGCCGACAGAAAAGAGGAGGGGACAGTGAGTAACAGAAAGAGAGATGAGGAGGGGGAGGGGGAGGGCAGTGGGAGGGGAGAGAGTGATAATAGGCAGCGGGAAGGGAAGGGGAGTGAGCAACCGACCGAGAGAGGGGGGACAGAAAGCAATGACAGTGTGCATGTGAGAGGAGAGGGGGAGAGCACCGTAAATAAGAATGATATTGGGGAGCGAGCATGCCAGAGGAAGAGACGGAGAGAGAGAGATGAGGGAGACGAGGAGAAAACGAGTGCTGCACAAAGGAGGAGACCATTGAAAGGTGAACGAAAGGATAAAACCTCATTCAACCTCAATGCCAGCACAGCACACCTCCCACCCACAGCAATGGATTGCCATCCTCCCTTGCATGCTACTGCACCTCGCCAGTACCTAATGTCGACGACAACGACGACGAGGACGACAGGAGGACTAGCCGGCAGCTGGCTCTGTAGTGGCGGTGGACCCAGTCGCAGATTACAGTCCACGGCGGTGGTGGTGGTGGTGATGACGACGACGATGAGGCTGCTGTGAGATGGGCGTTGAATGCAGCTCGTCTGTCGGGAGGGAGCTACGCATCAGGCTTTGGCAGGCGAACGGCAGCCTGCCGTGTGCATCAGCCTCCTCTGCCTCCTCCTCCTCCTTCTCTTCCTCATCCAGCCCAGCCTCAGCCTCCGTCTTGGAGGCTCTTGCTGCCACTGCCTGAGAGGAGAACACAGCCTTCCATATCTGTGAGCCCCCCTGTGTGTGTGTGTGTGTGTGTGTGTGTGTGTGTGTGTGTGTGTGTGTGTGTGTGTGTGTGTGTGTGTGTGTGTGTGTGTGTGTGTGTGTGTGTGTGTGTGTGTGTGTGTGTGTGTGTGTGTGTGTGTGATTGCTTGTGTGTCGATAAGAGTGTGTGCATGTACAATAGCTTGCGAAAGAAAACCATCTGCCAATGGCTCTGTCCTTTCTCTTGCTCTCTCCTCCATTCTCCTCCACTGTCATCCCACCACCACCTCCTCCTCCATCTCCACCTCCATTCTCCTCCACTGTCACCACGTCCTCCTCCTCCTCCATCTCCATCTCATCACCTTCTCCTCTGTGGTTCTCAAGGAGGCCGGCCTAACCCCCAACCCCCCACCACCCCCTCACCCACCCACCACTAATTTATTCGTTCTAGACTGCCTGCACTAGCTTCCTCCTCCGAACAAAAGATAACAGGGCAGAGCGGTGGGGGTTGGTGTGTGTGTGTGTGTGTGTGTGTGTGTGTGTGTGTGTGTGTGTGTGTGTGTGTGTGTGTGTGTGTGTGTGTGTGTGTGTGTGTGTGTGTGTGTGTGTGTATGTGCATGTGTGTGTCAGAGAGAGACAGAGAGAAAGAGAAATGGGAGTGTGAAGGGGGTATACTGTACTGTATAGTAAAAGAGTAATGCTTGCTTGGGCTTCATTGATGAGCTAGATGGTGTGCAGCGTCACTAGCAGAATCTGTGTGTGTGTGTGTGTGTGTGTGTGTGTGTGTGTGTGTGTGCTGGGGGGTTGGACGCCACTCGTCAGGGAAGCAAATGCAGCAAGCTGAGGTGCTGCTAGTGCTAACGAAAATGGTTGAGATGGTGGAAGACACAAGTATTGTTGATTTTTTCCCCCTTGGATATTGTCAGGGTTCTCCTGAAGCTCCATCCTCCATTTGTGTACAAATAGCACAGCACACATGGACATAGTTTTGCACATTTGCCAGCTCGCCACATTTGGCACATTTTGGAGCTGAAGCTTTAACCAGTCGAATTCCAATTCATTCAATACAAGAGAAATGCTTTATCAGAAGGACAAATACATACATACTGTACATGGAGGTAATAGTATATAGTGTGTGTGTGTGTGTGTGTGTGTGTGTGTGTGTGTGTGTGTGTGTGTGTGTGTGTGTGTGTGTGTGTGTGTGTGTGTGTGTGTGTGTGTGTGTGTGTGTGTGTGTGTGTGTGTGTGTGTGTGTGTGTCTCTGACTGGACACCAGCTAAAGGATTTGCAATGGATAGACCCTCCTCTCCTCAATCCTCATCATCTAGGTGTGGTGAATTCAATGGAAAAGTTACAACTCAGTAGTAAACAGGCGAGCAATGGCCTATTATTACTGTATTTTGTGTGTGTGCCCTCATGCGCATGTTCATGTAATGCTTCTTGACTTGCAAATGTCTAATCTGCTATTATGGCATAATTTTTTACATTACACTTAGCTGACACAGCAACTTGTCATTATTATTTTTCAGGGCAATGTGAGGTTAGGTGCACACGCATACATGTTCACATGGCCAAACAGACACAGACACGCATGTGCACGCACACACACACATTTTCTGCAGAAGCCCTTTCAATGAGTTTGTTTCAGTATTTCTAATTATCAAGTTATATATTTCACTGACTTCTTGAGAATGTGACTAAAATATGTTGTAATTTTGAAAGAAAAAAAGTAGGCCTAGTTCATATCCAAAATATAGTGGTGCAGTGTATTATCATAGATGAAGGTCTTGATTGTACAGCAATGTATTGGAGCAACCTTCCCATCTTGTACTTTTTTCATACAATAGGTTCTTACTTGATTCTGTCAACAGTCAGACACAATCAAAAGTAAAATCATATGTATATTTTTGTACTATTTTTGTAGGTGGGACATGTTTTTGCCAAGCTTTCAAGAAGCAGTGACTTACTATTTTCAGCCAGACTGATAGTACATTATGTGCTAGCATTAAGTCTATTAATTAATATGTTCTGAATCTGCATATGTTCTAGAGGCCAATGTAGATGTTCAGATTGATGTGAATCCTAAGTCCGTCTAGCCATGGCCTTGTGGGTTTTTTTTATTCAGTGTTTTGGTGTCAGATTTCATGCCATTCTTAGGGGAGAGACAGTAAAAAGGGCCAAAGATGACCCTTACGAGATATCACAGGACCTTAGTTATTATTAATATGTGTAATACTTCAATAATTGACAAAAAATCAGGAACACAAAAGCACCCAAAGGCACATGTATACACACGCACACGCACACGCACACATGCGCACGCACACACACACACACACACACACACACACACACACACACACACACACACACACACACACACACACACACACACACACACACACACACACACACACACACACCATAATCCTGTGTGTTCTTGCCCTGGAAGCATCCTCATTGTTTACGGTCTACTTCCCCTGTCTTAGCCACTAAGATGGCCCCAATGACAAATGACACACACTGTACTGCTACAGAGGAGACCCAACAAAACACACACACAGAATCACATATATGCATGCTAGGGAACGTTGACACTCTTTCACTCACACATATTCACACACATATACTGTACATGTACACATAGTCACACAGACACTTCAGGACACAAATATGCAGCAGCTTTTATAAAAGGTGACCTCAGAGTCAAGACATAACAACACTCCAGAGTCCAGACTAATCATTTTTTGACTATTATTACTGTGCATGTGCGTGTGTGTGTTTTTGTGCACTTTCTCACGTGAATCCTGGACAATTGGCGCCGCACGGCTGCCCCCAGAGCTGTTGAGTGAATGTGTGTGTATGTGTATTTCAAATCCCTTTGAGTCAACTTCATCGTTGTGGTATTGTGTGTTAAAAATGAAAGTTTGGGAGAAGCGTAAGGAAATTTGACATGCCTTAATTACCACCTGCATTCTATTATCCGCTCAAACGTCATTCGTCGGATTTCAGGGCGAAAAGATAGGCACACCTATTCACCCACCTGAATCTCATTCTCCGCTCAGCCATCATTTGGTGTGATTTCAGCACACTGAAATGTGGAACGCCCCTTAATTAACTACACAGCATTTTATTCTCTGCTCACCTGTCTTCAGTCAGATTTGCTTACTCGCTCGCACCCACCACCTCCCCGTTCACCTCCCTTCCGTCACTGTTCAGTCCATTCATTAGGCGTCCTGCCCTAGCTTCCTCTCCAGTTCACCTTACTCCATTGCTCTCTGACCATCATTGGCCGGGGGGTGTCCGCTCAGAACTTGCACATATCTGTGGGGGCAGATACTTCCCGACCTCTCAGTGGTCCTGCGAGAGCCACATGATCACGGGAAGTCCGTTCTCCAGCGAGAGCGAAGATGTATTCATCATACAAACCCCAACTCCGATGAAGTTGGGACGTTTGGTAAACAGTGAATAAAATCAAAATGCTATCATTTTCAAAACATTCAATCTATTCATTAGATGGAGAATAGTGAAAATACAACATATTAAGTGTTAAAACTGAGAAAAAATATTGTTTTGGGGGACATATGTACTCATTTCTAATTTGATAAATCCAACACGTCTCAAAAGAGTTGGGACGGGGACAATAAATGGCAGCAAATGTCGAGGAAGACTAAAAACAAAACAAAAGACAACACTTAACAGTTAAATACATTAACCGATGAGATGATTTTATATAAAAAACAGTGTTAATTCCTATCTTGGACATGATTTCACCAGCTTAAATGGTGGGTGTATTCCTTGTCATGTTTTGAAATGTTTTCCTTTCTGTAGTGCTTACAGTGTGACAGGTCTTGACCAAAAAAACACCATTTTATCTCCTGCTGGTCCTTATGATGGAGCCAAACGGTTAAAACATAGTAGAGAATGCAATTTGACCTTACTATGTGGCAGTAATCGAAGATCTCCCATGCCATCATGGAGGCTGACTTTTGAAGCTAGCACTAACACAAGTTGGATGGTCCATTTTTACTTTAGCACAGGATGTGCAATGCTCTATTATTGTCAAAAAGAATGGACTTCTACAACTTCTGCTGACTTCTGTAAGCAAAGGACAGTTTCCCATGTCTTCTGGGTCTATTTCAAGTGAGCTCAGGTGCTTAGGAGAATGTTACACCCCTGTATCATTTTCATGCATTAAGCATTCTTAATATGGTCAATTTTCAATAGCTCTAATTCCTGGAGTGCTAGAGTGAGACTACAGCCAATATATATTTCATGATGTCATGAACCTATACAATGATTTTATTAACAAAAATATGTCTTATATACACTCAATCGTGGTAAATCAAAGGGAATTCAAAAATGTATGTAATAACTATGGTAATTATTCCCTTTGCATCTTTAATTCTGAGTGACTCAGCCTCTCTGTGATGATCTTATACCTGGACACCTATATTGTCCGTCAGTACAATTCATTTTGAAATGTTCGTCTTTGTTGTTTTATCTTATTTGGATGTTTACTAAATTTCACTGATCCCCGTCCCAACTCTTTTGAGACGTGTTGGATTTATCAAATTAGAAATGAGTACGTATGTCCCCCAAAACAATATTTTTTCTCGGTTTTAACACTTAATATGTTGTCTTTTCACTATTCTCCATATAATGAATAGATTGAATGTTTTGAAAATGATAGCATTTTGATTTTATTCACTGTTTACCAAACGTCCCAACTTCATCGGAGTTGGGGTTTGTACATGATTCATCCAAATTTCAGATAGTGAACTAATGAAATAAATAAATATTGTATTGTATTGAGTTTTCTAAAGATTCTGCACCTCAGACACTTAACACCTCATCTGTGATCCAATTTATTATGTGGGTCACTGTCTTTGATGAGATCACACTGTAGTATGTGCATTAGGTCTTAGGCATTTTGTCTGCGCAAGGGCAAGTCTCCATCATTATATTACATTACATTACATTACATTACACTTAGCTCACGCTTATTATCCAAAGCGACCTGCAGCTATTTTAGGTACAGGGTATTGGTTACAGTCTCTGGAGCAATGTTGGGAATAGGTGCCTTGCTCAAGGGCACTTCAGCCATGGGTGGAGGTGTAGGGGGAGAGGTAATGGTGGGATTTGAACCTGCAACCCTCTGATGTTAAAGGTACACTGTGCAGGAAATGGTCAAAAAGGTACTGCAACTATGCTGCTCATTGAAACTGGGTTGCCTATTGCCAAATTTGATCTTTTCATGAAAGTTCATTAAGTAATAAACAAATATTTTCTAGTATGGCCCAAGTACAGTCATTTTTGGAGCTAAAAATGTCTATTCCTGGAAATTCAAAATGGCGGACCATGGAGAAGATCCCCATTTTAATGTATGAAAAGTGCAATTTTCCCAGTCATAATGAATACTTAGAATTTGATGGCGGTGGTAAGTATTCATGAAAAAGGTAACGTTAGTGAATGGGCAGCATGAATTCTGGAAATAATCAACTAAAAATCTTGCACAGTGTACCTTTAAGTCCACCTTCATACCCTACCACTAGGCCACGGCTGCCCATCATCATCCTCTTCTTCTTTTTCTTTCTGCCTTCATCCTCTCGTCCCCCCCCCCTCTCTTCTCTCTCTCTCTCTCTCTCTCTCTCTCTCTCTCTCTCTCTCTCTCTCTCTCTCTCTGGCCTGCCCAAGTGAGTTAGACCAGTTCTGGAGATAGGTCCCTCTGCGAGGCAAAGGAGGAGCTGGCCTGCTTAGTCCCTGATAGAGCGTATAAAGGGCCCCATTACAACTGATTACACAGCACAGTGTTTGAGGACAAACGCACTGTGACATGGCATGGCAGGGTGGAAGAGGGAAAGCGAGAGAGGTTGACAAGGAGAGAACGTGTATTGTGATGAGGAAGAATGTGGCTGTCAAGATTCCCCTTCATTCAGGCCATGTTACCTGAAAGCTCACCTATTAGCTTCTTCATTTCTAGCCTAATGGTGAGGAGCCATGACCTGTTTTGGGATAAGTACTGGTAACATACCGGTTGACATATAAGTATTGACGGAAATCAAGACCATGAAATGAAGAATTTTATCAATTCTTTCTGGTCCATTTCAAGCATCTATGTGAATTTGTGCCATTCAAATATTTTGAAAACATACTTTTTAAACCTATGTACAATGCATTTTCCAATGCAATGCAATGCCAATGTCCATTTCCCAAAATGGATATACTGTAAGTCAGGTGTCACCAACGTGGTGCCCGTGGGCGCCAGGTAGCCCTCCAGGAGTTTCTGAGGTGCCCTCCAAGGATGTTAATAAATAGTGACGACTATAAGCTTTTAGTCACAGTTAGTGTTCTCCTTCATTTAAATATGAAATTATTTCTTAATAAGCAAATTATCATTCAATCATAGTGTGATTTGGGAATGATGTCAAGACATCAGTAGAGTATTTTGAACAAAAGTAGCCCTCGGGTAGCCCTCAGTAGCCCTTGGTAGCCCTCAGACCCAGAAAGGTTGGGGACCCCTGCTGTAAGTACTTTTGCAACAAAGCTTTTCAACTCTGGATAGACTGGATAATGTGATGGATTGGTTTCCTCTGGAAGTAAGGCTAGGCTGAATGGGTAGTCCTTTGGCGCGAGTCAGGGCTGGACTGGCCATCTGGCATAGTGGGCATTTCCCGGTGGGCCCCGTACTCTTGTGGACCCCTATTTTCAGAAATGTTAAAAAAAACCACATTTCTGAAAATAGGGGCCCACAAGGGTACAGGGCCCACCGGTGAGTCAGTTCTGCGCCACTAATTATGAGGTGGCCCCTTTAAGCCAAAAGTGCCCGGGCCCTATTTCTCCCCCAGCCCAGCCCTGGTGCGAGTGCAGTCCAAGGTTATGATGGTGGCATTATCTTTGTGGTGCCTTTTCATTCTCCTTCTTGGCTAATGCACAGTTTAGCCTCAGGGTTGTTTCAAATCAGCTCACTTGAGCTCCCTCTGCCTGTTACATAAAAATGAGAGAGAGGGAGAGAGAGAGAGACGGATCGAGAGAGAGAGAGAGAGAGAGAGAGGGAGAGAGAGAGAGAGAGAGAGATCTTGTCATTTTCCTCGGGCTTCTCTTCTCTTCTTCTTTCCATTTTTCTTGGGCAACTTGTGTTCTCTGCACCAGGGTTGCCGACAGGGGGGGACAAAGGGGACAGTTGTTCCGGGGGGGGGGGGGGGGCTTTCAGATGACTTTGTCCCTGGTCCGGCCCTGTCTTCACCCACAGCTCCCATCCCAACCCCCAGCCGCCTATCCTGCTATCCTCCTATAACATCACCATCCTAACCCCCAGCCGCCTATCCTGCTATCCTCCTATGACATCACCATCCTAACCCCCCGCCGCCTATCCTGCTCCTATGACATCACCATATACTCACTATCCTGCTCCACACACACACACACACACACACACACACACACACACACACACACACACACACACACACACACACACACACACACACACACACACACACACACACACACACACACACACACACACACACACACAGTGGGTGAGCCCTTTTTGAGGCAGTTGTTTTGGCCTAGTTACTCCCCTTCCCATTTTTGATGTGAATCATCTGTGTGCATCTCTGTCATTTGGTGTGGCATGTTTACTTTATTTGACGCTTCTGTGAGGTTGACATTGGGTTTGAATGACAGAAAAAACCCTTGCTACAGTGGTGCCATCACCCAGTTTAAGGCAGAAGTTGCCAGCTAGCACCACTTGGGAGATAACAGAGTAAACGTCCCTCCTGACACATAAAAAAGTTAATAATAATGTGACGTTCATCTACATGAAAGATGATTGGTTGAAAAAAAAAACACAAACAAAAGCAACAAACAAAACAAGAAAAACAAACAATGATCATGTCACATTTCTCCGATTAACAGGCAAGTGTCTTCTCTTTTTTTCTCATGTCCCGAAAGCTTCCTGTGCAACAAGCTGACTATGTTCCGCAAGAAGAAAAAGAAGAGGCCGGATATATCGGCGCCGAAAAACTTTGAGCACCGGGTGCACACGTCGTTTGACGCCAAGCGTGGCTGCTTTGTGGGCCTGCCCACCCAATGGCAGAGCATCATCGAGAACCTGCGGCGGCCGAGGCCAATGGTCGACCCCTCCAGGATAACACCGGTGGAGCTCAAACCAAAGAAGGTAAAACGTCTACTGCATGACCTTACCTTAACCCCTTCGCGCAGAACTTCAGAGCATATGTTATAACCTTACTCACCTCAATTGTAATGGCTATGTCTTAGTCTGTTATTTACGGTTCTCGGTTATGTCATAGCAATGTTGTTATGATGTAGTTGAGTATTTTCAGCAAATAGTGAATAGGCCTGCCAGCGATCCCATCTGCCTCTTTTCCACTGCCGGTTTTCCGGTAGGCCTACAGCTTGACACAGTGCGACTCAGTCACCACTTTTTGCTTTTTGAATAGGTATGACACAGCTCAACTGTAAAGCAAAAAGTGGTGGCCGAGTCGCGCTGTGTGAAGATGCAGGCCTACCGGAAAACCGGCAGTGGAAAAGAGGCATACGAGGCTACACGAAATCCTGACCCCCGGACAATGGCCTCGTTTCTGAGGTCAGATGCTTATTAGGAAGAGGTTTGCTAAGGCAAAGTGAGGTGTGTTCTAAGTCTAACTGAGGTGCAAAACTGATTAGTAAAAGAAATGCTTTTCAGTGGCTCTTTAAAGGGCAGAGGTTGTCATTGTCCATGCTGTACGTCCGACATCATGACCTACATTTGCCTGATGTAGGCACTTGGCTGCCATGTAACATTATGGAGCTTCCATCTTCACGATCTAAAATCACTAGGTCAAGCCTCTGAATGACCGGAGGGGAACATTTATCATCTTCACTGATCTGTCTGCTAGCCTAAAGGTTAACTGAGAACATTTCTAATTGTTTGGCATCCATAGGTAGCAGAGTAGAGTAGAGTAACTTTATTAATCCCCAGGGGGAAACTCAGGAGTAGTCTAGTAGTCTACAGTAGACTACTACTAGTAGTAGTGGTAGTCTATATTCTCAGTTTATGCGGGCTTCTTGGTGAGGCAACACCTGTAGCCCTAATGTGTTTTTTTTTCTTTGTCAGTGAATGTTGTTAAATGTTTACATGTTTACATCACATGTGTTTTTTCACACCATAATTGATTCTCAGCCCCAGCTCACTGCCTAGATGTGTTTGGGTCAGGGTCCAGCTTGGTTTTAGACAGTGTGCTAAATACCCACCAATATTCTGTACTGTTGCAGATATATTTGGGGATCTCTTGCTTCTCTCTTACATACACAGGTAACTGCTCCCTTGGGGCGCCATTGGGGGCTGCCCCCTTGCGCCGTTGAGGCATAAATGCAATTTCGTTGCAGTGTGCAGTGAACACTTGTGTGCTGTGGAGTGCTGTGTCACAATGACAATGGGAGTTGGAGTTTCCCAGTTGGGCTTTCACTTTCACTTTCATAACCCTGGTGACCATTGCCTTCAAATGTGTGCTGTTATTGAGAACTCACAAACTGTCCACAATGCCAATGTCCAATGTCTTACCTGATAATTGGCTACCGATTTTAGCAGGTTCACAATTGGACCACTTTTAAATCTCACATATTGCATGAAGCTCATTGTCCTTCATCTTACTGTACAACTCATTAAAGGGACTTCAATATTTATCACCTCACCTCTAATTAAAAATTCAGTATATAAATAAACTGTCCCTGCCATCCATAAAGCTAGAGGATGTGCATTTCCCTCCATGTCACATCTCGGCCCAGTCTTCTGCTAAAAGATTGTTGTTAGTCAGAAAACCGGCCAATCAGTGTATGAGGAAGAGGCAAGGTAGGGGGGCGAGCGCATGTAATGCATGTAAAGCAAATTACAAGTCATGACCAAATCATAGCAATTGGGTAAAATCAGCCACAGATTACTCCAACTCCAATGCCAAAACCCCTACAATGACAACGTTAGCTGGCAGCTTTAGATAGACTAGATGTACACGTGGAAACAAATGCGCATTGTTATATTAAAATTGAATCCTGAATTTGTAGAGGGCACGCGCTACCGCCATTTTAATCATAAAACGCTCTGAATGTCGCGCCAACGAGCCTGGCTTTTTGGTGTAGTGGTCAGAGCCCCAGTATGGTATCCCAGAAGGTCTGGGTTCGAGTCCCGCCCCGGCGATGCAACTCTACTCCCCTTAACTGCAGAGGGCATGATGAGACCAGGCTAAAGGCATGCTGAGAGGAATGAAGAGAACAAGAGAGTGGAGATGTGGAAGAGAAGAGGCAGAGAAAGGGCAAAAGTTGACTCAGAGAGAGTTCAAAGAAGAAAGTGTTGTGTGAGGATGCACACAGCACATCAATCTGTGTATGAGAGACAGAGAAAGGAAAAGAGAGAGGGAAGCAGAGAGAGGGAAAGAAAGAGGGAAGCAGAGAGAGGGAGAGAAAGAGAGGAGCAGAGAAAGGGAGAGAAAGAGGGAAGCAGAGAGGGAAAGAAAGAGGGAAGCAGAGAGAGGGAGAGAAAGAGGGGAGCAGAGAGAGGGAAAGAAAGTCACAGAGAAATAGACAGAGAGGGGGGTTCACCATCCTTGTCCCAGCCCAGGCTTTCCTCTTGACACAATTTCAGACACAGCGGCGCGGCGCGGCGCGGCGCGGCGCGGCGCACACAGCAAAAGGAGAACACGCAGCACGTGCTTCTCACTGCGACAGTGACCCATTTGAAATGCTCCTGTCCTGTCAGCCCACTGAGTGTGTGTGTGTGTGTGTGTGTGTGTGTGTGTGTGTGTGTGTGTGTGTGTGTGTGTGTGTGTGTGTGTGTGTGTGTGTGTGTGTGTGTGTGTGTGTCTGTGTGTCTGTGCGTGCGTGTGCTTGTGTAAAGCACTGTGTATTGCAATGCGTGGCTGTGCATTGTTGTGTGGGATAATCAGCAGAGCGTTGCTGCAGTGTCCTGAGGAGAAACAGTAAAGGGTGAACAGCAAAGCAGCGCTGGTAAAGAGCAGCCCTCCCTCCACAGAGCAGCCTCACACAGGAGTATAACAGGCCCAAACACTACGTACACTACTGTTACAAAGCAGCCTCACACAGGAGTATAACAGGCCCGTACACTACTGTTACAGAGCAGCCCTCCTCATAGGAGAATAACAGGCCCGTACACTACTGTTACAAAGCAGCCCTCCTCATAGGAGAATAACAGGCCCGTACACTATGGTTAGAGAGCTGCTCTCCATATAGGAGTATAACGATTTCAAATACCTGGGCTCATTGGTCAACTCTACTGAGCAAGATCTAAAAGTGAGGAAGGCACTTGCGTGGAGGGCCCTGAACGGTATGGCCAGTGTATGGAACTCCAATCTCCCCCGTCCTCCTCTATGGCAGTGAATGCTGGACCCTGAAACCATGTCAAAATCCATGTGAGCTGGATAGTGATTTGAAGGTTATCTAATCTGTGACTCGCTTATATGACTCTAATCCTAAAAAAAAAACTTGAAGTGTGACATGGGGTGTTATATATTTTGTATATGTATATGTACTGTATATGTATATATATGTGTGTGTGTGTGTGTGTGTAGTAAAACCAAAGGAACTGGTATTTTGTGTTGTTATTTATTTTTCTGCTGCCACATACACGTAGTAGTAATAAATAAGTACTGGTAAGTAGTAAATAAGGGTAGTAAGCTTTGATTGTCCAGCTGGTATATGATAGGTCTGTAAACACAGGTCTTTGACAGTAAAAAGGGTATTTGAATAGACTTGTTAAAACAAGGTTGAAAAGTTAGGTCTTCAGTTGCAGTCAATGCATTGAGCTTTCCCCTTGTTTTGTGACGGGGCATTCTATTTTGGAGTTCCTGCCCATTCCTTTCTTTAATGTATTTTCCTGTTTGTTCTCTCTCTGTTCTGCACAGACCATAGTGCGTGGGAGTTTCATAGGCCACGGTGACTACATCTCCGCCATGCTGTCTGACATGAGTCGCCTGTCGGTCAGCAGCTCCAATTCCCTGCGCAAGAGCAGCCCGTCGGCCCGGAAACGGGCACAGTCACTTGGCCGCCTGGGCGAGGAGCGGGAGTGCGAGCCCTACCAATACGAGGACCTGCTCGTGCCCGACCACAGTGGCGGCGGCGAGCATGACGGCCAGGGCCACTGGCGGCGGAGCACAGACAGGGACAGAGCGCGGAACATCCACAGTGAAAGCGGCACGCCGCACCTTGGATTTAGGAAGGGCGCAGTCCTCCAACCCAATGGCATGCTGATGATGCCCCGTGCCAAATCCACTCACGAAGTCAGCATCACGTCGCTGGAGGCGATTGGACCGCCGCCCTTTCCACCTCCGCTACCACCTCCCCACATCCCCGTGCCCTATCCTCCCCCGGCCATGTGCATGCCTAGTGGGTGTGGGAGTGAGATGGGTAGCCCGGTGGACCGCATGGTAGCACGGAGAGACATGGGCCCTCCTCCCATGGGTCCTCCTCCTAGGGGTCCTCCCCTGCCGCCAATGACACAGAAACCAATCACCTGCTTCTACAACCCCACGGGACCCATGCAGCCCCACCCACCACCACCACCGCCACCGATGGGGAACCTGGGGGGGCACACCCCCGAGATGAGACCCAGTGAGAGGTTCCTCATTCACCCACAGAACAGCCCTGGCAGGCCATACTCATCCTACGACCTGAAGGTAACAAACTAACAAAGCTTCTTCTTTTTTAAGTGTATTTTTTGGGGCTTTTTGGACTTTATTATGACAGGACAGTATGAGAGGAGACAGTTGTGAGAGGGAGATGGGGTAGGGCTGGGAAATGACCCCGGCCGGACTCGAACCAGGGTCCCCATTGGCAATGTAAGCCCAAATGTGGGGGGCTAAGCACGCTGCGCCACTGCGCCCCCCAAAAACGTACAAAAGCTTCTAAAGAACAATATATTATATATAAATAATATAAACCTCAAGAAGGTTACTATTAAAAGCATCAAGAGTACATGCAAGAATTCAAGACTATTGTATGTACAGGAGTAGAATGGAATATTTTTAGCATGGCTCCTCTTTGTGTCATTTGCAGCACTTAACTAGGCTGAGGTCATGACAAATTGACAGCTCTCTTTCTTTCTCTCTCTCACACACACACGCACGCACGCACGCACGCACGCACGCACGCACGCACGCACGCACGCACGCACACACACACACACACATACACACACACACACACACACACACACACACACCAATTCATTGCTTTCACTGTCCCACCATATTTTGCAGCAACAGTATACCCTGAAATGTTGTCCTTAGCCTAAAATATGAAGAGGCTGAAATTTGGTATTTTGTTTGAATATACAGCATTTCTGTCTTTTTCCATGTTTTGGAACGCATAAAAGCCCCCAGCTCTCTGAAATTGTCCCTTTCGCTCGTCGTTTCTCCCTCCATCAGCTGCTACTTGGTGGTGTTACACTGCAGGGCTGGACTGGCCATCTAGCATAGCGGGCATTTCCCAGTGGGCCCCGCACCCTCGTGGGCCCCTATTTTCAGAAATGTAAAAAAAAAAAATTTAAATCATTATTTTAGTTGTTTTATATTTCTGAAAATAGGGGCACACAAGGGTGCGGGGCCAACCGGTGAGTCAGTTCTATGCCGCTAATTATCTGGGGCCCCTTTAAACCAAACGCATCCAGGCCCTATCTCTCCCCCAGTCCAGCCCTGGTTCCACTGCAGGTTTTCTGAGTGACTCATGGGGTGAACATAATGTGATGCGGGGGCACTTCTGCTCTGCTCTGCTCTGCTCTGCTCTGCTCTGACAGACTGAGGAGATGGTTGCAGACTGCGTTCAGCTTCCCTTACATAGTTCGGTTTGAAAAGCAGATTCTTGTTAGAAAGCCACTGCAGATAAGGAGAGTGCTTTGTTCAGCTATTTTTAGTGGTCGGAACTATGTCAGTTGGAGGTTGTCTTGTCACACAAAGAGATGGCCTGTGGTGTTTGTCGTTAGGTTCCTACAAGAATTACAATGAGTTTTATATCTTGCATAGTACATAGAAATACTACAAAAGTATAATCACTTTGGCACTAAAGCACTTTAACCCTCATTGGAATAACATGCAACCAACCCCATATACAATAATAGGCTGGT
>NC_085875.1:3685015-3700015 GCF_034702125.1 Engraulis encrasicolus | reverse complement strand
TTTTGTCTTAAAGCTTTTATTTAACATGAGTTCATTCATATCAGACATTAATTGTACTTTGAATTTACTTTGTGCTGTTCCTTTTCCAGGTGAAGCTGTCAGACTTTGGGTTCTGTGCTCAGATCAGCAAAGACATCCCGAAGAGGAAGTCTTTAGTCGGCACGCCATATTGGATGGCCCCAGAAGTCATCTCCAAGTCACCCTACAGCACAGAGGTGATCATTACATTACATTACATTACATTACAGTACAGTACAGTACATTACATAGCTGAAGGTTTCATCCAAAGCCACTTGCAGTTATTTTAAGTACAGGTTATTGGTTACAGTCCCTGGAGCAGTGTGGGGACCTAGCCTGAAAAGGCTTCCCTATCACTGTAGCGTGTTGAATGCTGGCAACTGTTTTCTAGGTGGATGTTTGGTCCTTGGGCATCATGGTGGTGGAGATGGTGGATGGAGAGCCGCCATACTTCTGTGAAACTCCGGTTGCTGCGATGAAGAGACTAAGAGATGAGCCAGCCCCTACAGTTCGCAACATCAACCAAGTAAGTGGAAATACGTGCGGATCACTAGGATATAATATACTGTACTGTATATCCATAATGTGAAACGCACTAGGGGTTGAGGTGGGATTTGAACTTGCGACCCTCTGGTCTTTAACTTATTGATGCTGGATGCTGCGTATGCGCTGCATTGGCCCAGGCGCCTGGAGTGACACAGATGCAGCATTCAGGCTCATGATATTTGAGAATATTTATTAAAAATGTGGGTATGTTCAGTGTTTCCCAACCTTTTTTGACTCGCGTACCCCCTAAGCCTTTTTGTTGTACCATGAGTACCCCCTATCTCATGCTCTCTATATATTCCTTTATCCCAGTATGACTATACTCTATTCAATTGTCATTATCACATTTTCCACGTACCCCCTGAGGTGTGCTCGCGTACCCCTAGTGGTACACGTACCCCTGGTTGGGAAACACTGTGTTAGAGCAAGAGGAGGGTCTTAACGCAACTCATTTCATATTTTAATGTGCTGACATATTTTGCGCACTGAACGTGCGATCACACTGCCGGCGTTGAACGTAATTGACTTTGTAAGGGAGAGCAGGCGGCAGAAGCGTTAAAAGCCACAAAAGCGTTTCTAGAGGCGAGGGCGTCAAAAACGTCAAAAGCTGAGGGCGTCAAAAGTTGAACTTCATCTAAAAATATGTAATGAGCTCGGCGCCAGCAGGCGTCAGCCAATGGAATGTTCACATTTTTCTAAACACAAACTTCGGTTGGTCGAGATCCCTAGTCGAACGCTTCAGGTTGAATCGTTTGCTGCGTTCAACACCCCTGACTTGTGCTTTCCAGGCAGGAGCCTGTGCTTTCCAGGCAGTTGTAGCTCTCTCAACGCCGGCGGTGTGATCGCACGGTTAGGAAGGCACACGCCAAAACACGTCTGTGCACCAAAAAAAACAAAAACAAAACAGTTTGATGCAAGGTGCACCCCTTTCTGTTTGATTTGAAGTGTTTTACTTGAGCCAGCACTATCAAAATGAACCAAGAAACTTAAAGTGAACTTTGTGAGTGAATTTGTTTGTGTTTTGCATTTTGTGTTCTTCCTTAGATCTCTCCGGTTCTGAAGGACTTCCTGGACCGCATGTTGACGCGGGACCCGCTGGAGCGAGCTACGGCCACGGACCTTCTGGAGCATCCCTTCCTGCTGAAGAGCAGCTCACCGCAGTGCTTGGTGCCCCTAGTGGAGCAGTACCGCAAGCGCATGTCTAGATGCTGAAGTCATGCTTTAGTAGGCTAACCCGAACCCCAGCTGCTTAGGGCAAAGCATATCACTACAGTCAGAGTGACTCCACAACCATCAACCGTCTCACACACACACACACACACACACACACACACACACACACACACACACACACACACACACACAGCTCATGGGCCCACGCAGGTGTCTTCTGGCTTGTGGAGTATTTCGTCTTGCTGCTGAGTAACTGACAGCGACGCTCACAGTGGGGACGGAAAGCAATAGCGCCCTCTCATGGTTCCTCTGTGGGGGACGGAAAGCGAGTGCGCCCTCTCATGGTGGGGGACAGAAAGCAAGCGGACACTGGGGCACGGAATGCAAGCGCGTCCTCTCATGGCTCCGTGACTTTCCGGTTGCCGTGGTGATGAACCAAATTAAGGCATTAACTCGAAAGAGGACAGGAGAAAGCACTTTAAGGTGTGGCCAACACTGTAGAAACGGCACTGTACAGTTGACCAATGGATATCAACAATGGATATTAAGGACAAATTG
Organism: Engraulis encrasicolus; assembly: GCF_034702125.1. NCBI lineage: Eukaryota > Metazoa > Chordata > Actinopteri > Clupeiformes > Engraulidae > Engraulis > Engraulis encrasicolus. Next base: position 3,697,720 of record NC_085875.1, on the reverse strand, counting down.
ATGACATTGCTCCTGACTGAGGGGATCCTGATAGGGCTGGTGGGGGGTGGTTCTTCCTGAAGTGAACTGTTGAGCTTTGAAGAATAAGGCTTTTCTTTTTACCATTTTTTACAATTATTTAAAAATAATTTAAAGGTATTCAACTGTCACTCTTGTTCTGCTGTGCCATTGATGACAATGTGAGGTCTGCTCAGGCGCAGAGCGACCTGGTTCAGACATCCCACCTATGAGATGCATGATGACATCAGGAGCACATCCAGGTTGAATCTGAGTGAACACATTCTTTTTTTGATGTTTTAGTAAAAAAATATAAATATATATATTCTACATTGGCTATTCATCAATGACTGTCATGGTGGATATTGTTCACTTTACTGCTGTGATGGAAGGTTTTCTTTTTAAAAGACAAACGTGCTATTATAAGTTGTTTTTATTGTTAGATTCATTCCCTCAAAGTTGTCCCTTCAACCTACTTTTGAGAAGACGTTGTTTCTATGTGGTGGCATTTTCAATATGGTACCTTGATCTCTCAAATGTCTCTTTTATGAAATGGTGACTTACAATTTATCTAGAGTTCTAGAAACTCCTGATAGACTTATCCTGTGTCTGCAAAACACATCTAGTTAGCATACAAGAAAAAAGACATTACATATCTTGTCTTAATTGATTTCAATTGGAAGGTGTGTCTGTTTACATCCAGGGTGCATTTGGTTATTTTAGGTAAGTATGTAGGCCTATCAGTGGCACTGTTCTTTTTTCAAGGTTGTGTGTGTGTGTGTGTGTGTGTGTGTGTGTGTGTGGTCATCGTGAGACTGTCATGTGCATTTGGTCTGCATCTACATAAAGCACACTAGCTTGGTACATGACGCCAAAGGACCTCCCCAGCCCCGACTGTGCCATATTTGTATTCTTCTGAGAATACTTTCCATGTTGTATTTGTATGTAGGTCATTCATGAATAGAAAAACATTATTTTAATTTTGTAAAAATGAATAAATTATGCCTATTGATAAAGAGTCAGCCTAACACTCCCTTTTTCCTCTACCTCTCTGAATCAGGTATACATCATTTTAGATGATGATGATGACCAAAGCTTCCATGGGAATATTCCAGCATTTATATATAGCATATAGCAAAGGCGCTATATAAAACGAAAGTATTATTATTATTATTATTATTATTAATTTGTCAGTGTAGTGAAATGCACTTATTTTCCATGTGTGAACAACCAAAGAGCAAGTTTGCAACAAAAGCCAGAAAACAGACTCCCAATCATAAACAATTTCCTTGGTCTTGGGATGAAGAACTTTTTTGCACAGGATTTATTATTATCATGTATTTTTTAAACTCTTAAGTATCTTGTTAAACTCACTTTCACACCAACACATAAAAAAGACCAGGAAAGAGATGAAACTGAAGGCAGATGGATTAACAGCCGACATTCTTATTTGGGGACTGCACGTTTCTCTGATGCCCCTTTGGTCCGACCCGTCAATATTCTGTTAATTTCCCATTAGTCCATTAGTTCGACATAACTTTGTTCCGATCAAATGAAACCTATTCTTCCAATAGCTCAATGTTCTAACCACAGGCTTTTCTACAGCTTCTTCGCCACTTGCAAAATGTCAAGTTAGGCACAATTTTTTCTTCACTCGTAAGTGTGGACGTTTTTCAAAACCATGTCCTTACTGTAAGGCTGTAACGATATTGTATCGAACCGAGAACTCGTGATACGCAGAGACACAATACTGTATTAAGGTGCAAGAAGGCAACATCGTGACAGGCCCTTGCAAAGTTCTATTGCCCCTCAGTCCAGAAAACAACCACATGACATGATGTGATAATCCTTCCAAGCTACAAAACATTTTTTTAGAACTTTTTTTTATTATTGTCGTTAGTGGCCTCTTGTAGCCTATTTTACATACACTATAGTTTTCATTCTTAGTTTGAGTTCACAGTGCTGGCAAATATGAAAAAAAATCATTAGAAATTATACATTTAAACAGCCATGGGGTGTATCGAACCATAGGTCAAAAATCCAGATACAAACCGAATCGTGAGTTGAGTGTATCGTTACAGCCCTGCTTTACTGACAGATTAGGGTTAGAAATTGTTTTGGTTTGGGCATAGTTTTAACTTTTTTCTAGTTTTTGTAGTTATTCACAAAATTGGAACGCTAAAACAACTGTACACTAACAGGTTAGGGTTAGGAATTGTTTTGATCTGTGCACATTTTCCCATGAATAGCATGTACGTAAATACAGTATCTGTGTCAAAAAACACAAGCGTTTAAAGTACAACTCGGTGAGTGCAGTCTGCTAAAATATGGACACCTTGTTAATCAATTATGTACAAATTATTAATATTATCATTAATAGCCTACTAATAATATCAAGAAGAATAAGTGTTATTAAATTCGTCAGCAGCTAGGCCTACATTGCTTGTGGCAACAATGCCCTGCCTAATTTACTGTCATTGTTGATTCTGACTTTTAGCCTACATTAAGAGGTGAAGAAAGTGACCTAAATAGCCTTTGGTCAGAACATTGAGCTGTCGGAAGAAAGGGTTTAATTTTATCGGAAGAGAGACATGTCGAACTATTGGTCTGTAGGAATATTGACGGTTCGGACCAAAGGGGCTTCGGGGACATAACCTCTCACTTGACCTACAACACACTGCTGCATCACACTGTACACATAACACAACAACTCTGTAAAAAACATTCCCTTTCCAACTCCTTCATAGCCTCTTACTGCAGATGGGCCTGTTGACAGATCTATTCACTCTTTGCTAAAAACACTCAACTACATCATAACAACATTGCTATGACAATGCCTTAGTCACTGCCAAACGTAGTCATTACCATTATTTTTTTTACGCTTTTTTATCTAAAGCGACTCACACATACTTTCAGCACAGGGCATTGGTTGACAGTTGGTTGACATGTTGTTGACAGTAAGTTAACAGAGGCTCTGCGATACAGGGTTAATCCCATCCAGCTGGGATTAAAAAATGTAAGACCAGAAGGGTCTAAAAAATGTATCAGCAAGAAAAATCCTCTTAAGGTACAACTACGACAAAAATAAAAGCCATCACCTTTGGAATAAAACATCCACCAAATCCAAACAATCCTTCAGTAATATTATTATACATACATTTGTTACAGTGTTGTTAGGTAATGCAACAATAATTCCTAGGTGTGAGTAATAGGGAATAAGGACCTTTTCACACCCTTTAAGTGAACCGAACTCAGTCCTCTGTAGTGGAGCAAAAAGTGCACCGACAGCAAAAGGACTGTTTTTGTTCATATTTCGAGTGTATTACGAAAATAACCGGCTGCTCTTTCTAGTCCCGTTAAACTTAAAAAGTGTGTCACTCCTCTTTTGATCACACCCAGTCCTCTTGCTCTACCTAAGTGATTACACCTAGTCACAAGCGTAACTTGTCAGGACTCTTAAGCGAACTACATTGAGACCACGTCAATAAAGGTCTCAGTATGGTCCACTTCCAAGGGGACTGAGTACACTTTTAACAGTATGTGCAGGAAATGCTGAGTCACAGGTCTGAGTTCACTTAAATGGATGAAAGGGATCAGGTGTGAAAACACCTTAAAGGCTCTTTTTCACTGGCGGTTTCGTGGTAGGCCTACAGCGTGACTTGGCTGCCACTTTTCGCTTTACGATTGAGCTTTGTCGTGCCCATTTGAAAAGCAAAAAGTGGCAGGCGAGTCGCGCTGTGTCGAGCTGTCCTACCAGGAAACTGGCAGTGGAAAACGGTTACGTGGCGCTATTCCAACATGTCGCTATTCCGACGTTAATGTCTATTGTCGGAATACCGACACGTTTTCCACCGTCCGCCGCTATTCCTACATGCCGCTATTCCGACATCCCTAACCTTAACCCTAACCCTAACCCTAACCCCAACCCTAATCCCTAAAAAGTGTCGGAATAGCGGCATGTCGGAATAGCGCTATGTCAGAATAGCGATTGCCCCCCTGTGGAAAACACCCTAGGACCTAGGACCAGGAGAATGTGTTCAGCCGAGGAAAATCTGTCCATAGGGACTGCCCTTCTCTGCCTTACAGTCTGTGACTTCCTCAGCCATCTCTGGGAAGTGTGTCCCCAGGCAGGCATTCACAGCCTTCTCCACATCGCACGGCAGTGTCCTCATCTTCTCTCCTTGTTCCTCCAGAGCCTCAGTGACAATCTAAACACAAAGTGAAAGATTATATATACAGCTGTGGTCTCTAATTATCGACTCCATACTCCTCACGCTGGACGGCAGGGTGGGTGCAGGCCTATTATGCTAATTACAGCCCTCATACAAGGCCGTAACAAGACATTTTCAAATACAGAGAACAACTACTCTGTGCTGTACTGCATACTGTGCATTTAGAACGCTTCAAACTCTTCAGTCAAACTCTTAAGTTTGTTTTCATTGATCACTGTCTTGAAGATAAATGGGGGTGGTGTATACAGACTGAATGTATCATTGTTGATCATAGATCGATTTTCAATTCAGATCAAATTGACATTTCTGAAAAAAAAAATACTGTGGACATGACCTCTGTGTCCTCAATGCTGATACATGGTGTCACATACAAAAGTATGCAGAATATCCCTGGCACATCTTAGTTTTTTTTTTTGTCTTAAAGCTTTTATTTAACATGAGTTCATTCATATCAGACATTAATTGTACTTTGAATTTACTTTGTGCTGTTCCTTTTCCAGGTGAAGCTGTCAGACTTTGGGTTCTGTGCTCAGATCAGCAAAGACATCCCGAAGAGGAAGTCTTTAGTCGGCACGCCATATTGGATGGCCCCAGAAGTCATCTCCAAGTCACCCTACAGCACAGAGGTGATCATTACATTACATTACATTACATTACATTACATTACATTACATTACATAGCTGAAGGTTTCATCCAAAGCCACTTGCAGTTATTTTAAGTACAGGTTATTGGTTACAGTCCCTGGAGCAGTGTGGGGACCTAGCCTGAAAAGGCTTCCCTATCACTGTAGAGTGTTGAATGCTGGCAACTGTTTTCTAGGTGGATGTTTGGTCCTTGGGCATCATGGTGGTGGAGATGGTGGATGGAGAGCCGCCATACTTCTGTGAAACTCCGGTTGCTGCGATGAAGAGACTAAGAGATGAGCCAGCCCCTACAGTTCGCAACATCAACCAAGTAAGTGGAAATACGTGCGGATCACTAGGATATAATATACTGTACTGTATATCCATAATGTGAAACGCACTAGGGGTTGAGGTGGGATTTGAACTTGCGACCCTCTGGTCTTTAACTTATTGATGCTGGATGCTGCGTATGCGCTGCATTGGCCCAGGCGCCTGGAGTGACACAGATGCAGCATTCAGGCTCATGATATTTGAGAATATTTATTAAAAATGTGGGTATGTTAGAGCAAGAGGAGGGTCTTAACGCAACTCATTTCATATTTTAATGTGCTGACATATTTTGCACACTGAACGTGCGATCACACTGCCGGCGTTGAACGTAATTGACTTTGTAAGGGAGAGCAGGCGGCAGAAGCGTTAAAAGCCACAAAAGCGTTTCTAGAGGCGAGGGCGTCAAAAACGTCAAAAGCGTCAAAAGCTGAGGGCGTCAAAAGTTGAACTTCATCTAAAAATATGTAATGAGCTCGGTGCCAGCAGGCGTCAGCCAATGGAATGTTCACATTTTTCTAAACACAGGCTTCGGTTCGTCGAGATCCCTGGTGGAACGTTTCAGGTTGAATCGTTGGCCGCGTTCAACACCCCTGACCAGTGCTTTCCAGACAGGAGCCTGTGCTTTCCAGGCAGTTGTAGCTCTCTCAACGCCGGCGGTGTGATCGCACGGTTAGGAAGGCACACGCCAAAACACGTCTGTGCACCAAAAAAAACAAAAACAAAACAGTTTGATGCAAGGTGCACCCCTTTCTGTTTGATTTGAAGTGTTTTACTTGAGCCAGCACTATCAAAATGAACCAAGAAACTTAAAGTGAACTTGTTTGTGAACTTGTTTGTGTTTTGCATTTTGTGTTCTTCCTTAGATCTCTCCGGTTCTGAAGGACTTCCTGGACCGCATGTTGACGCGGGACCCGCTGGAGCGAGCTACGGCCACCGACCTTCTGGAGCACCCCTTCCTGCTGAAGAGCAGCTCGCCGCAGTGCTTGGTGCCCCTAGTGGAGCAGTACCGCAAGCGCATGTCTAGATGCTGAAGTCATGCTTTAGTAGGCTAACCCGAACCCCAGCTGCTTAGGGCAAAGCATATCACTACAGTCAGAGTGACTCCACAACCATCAACCGTCTCACACACACACACACACACACACACACACACACACACACACACACACACACACACACACACACACACACAGCTCATGGGCCCACGCAGGTGTCTTCTGGCTTGTATTTCGTCTTGCTGCTGAGTAACTGACAGCGACGCTCACAGTGGGGACGGAAAGCAATAGCGCCCTCTCATGGTTCCTCTGTGGGGGACGGAAAGCAAGCGCGCCCTCTCATGGTGGGGGACAGAAAGCAAGCGGACACTGGGGTACGGAATGCAAGCGCGTCCTCTCATGGCTCCGTGACTTTCCGGTTGCCGTGGTGATGAACCAAATTAAGGCATTAACTCGAAAGAGGACAGGAGAAAGCACTTTAAGGTGTGGCCAACACTGTAGAAACGGCACTGTACAGTTGACCAATGGATATCAACAATGGATATTAAGGACAAATTGATGACATTGCTCCTGACTGAGGGGATCCTGATAGGGCTGGTGGGGGGTGGTTCTTCCTGAAGTGAACTGTTGAGCTTTGAAGAATAAGGCTTTTCTTTTTACCATTTTTTACAATTATTTAAAAATAATTTAAAGGTATTCAACTGTCACTCTTGTTCTGCTGTGCCATTGATGACAATGTGAGGTCTGCTCAGGCGCAGAGCGACCTGGTTCAGACATCCCACCTATGAGATGCATGATGACATCAGGAGCACATGAAAAAATTGAATGAAAAGTCCGCGACACCAAGCTCCCGTTGCTCTTTTTAACATTAAAAAGAGCAACGGGAGCTTGGTGTCGCGGACTTTTCATTCAATTTTTTCATTGCATTTTTGTTGGTCCTGCACCCAATTTTTTGAGACGGATGTGCGTGTTTTCTCTTTAACTACTGACATCAGGAGCACACCCAGGTTGAATCTGAGTGAACACATTCTTTTTTTGATGTTTTAGTAAAAAAAATATAAATATATATATTCTACATTGGCTATTCATCACTGACTGTCATGGTGGATATTGTTCACTTTACTGCTGTGATGGAAGGTTTTCTTTTTAAAAGACAAACGTGCTATTATAAGTTGGTTTTATTGTTAGATTCATTCCCTCAAAGTTGTCCCTTCAACCTACTTTTGAGAAGAAGTTGTTTCTATGTGGTGGCATTTTCAATATGGTACCTTGATCTCTCAAATGTCTCTTTTATGAAATGGTGACTTACAATTTATCTAGAGTTCTAGAAACTCCTGATAGACTTATCCTGTGTCTGCAAAACACATCTAGTTAGCATACAAGAAAAAAGACATTACATATCTTGTCTTAATTGATTTCAATTGGAAGGTGTGTCTGTTTACATCCAGGGTGCATTTGGTTATTTTAGGTAAGTATGTAGGCCTATCAGTGGCACTGTTCTTTTTTCAAGGTTGTGTGTGTGTGTGTGTGTGTGTGTGTGTGTGTGTGTGTGTGTGTGTGTGTGTGTGTGTGTGTGTGTGTGTGTGTGTGTGTGTGTGTGTGTGTGTGTGTGTGTGTGTTGTGTGGTCATCGTGAGACTGTCATGTGCATTTGGTCTGCATCTACATAAAGCACACTAGCTTGGTACATGACGCCAAAGGACCTCCCCAGCCCCGACTGTGCCATATTTGTATTCTTCTGAGAATACTTTCCATGTTGTATTTGTATGTAGGTCATTCATGAATAGAAAAACATTATTTTAATTTTGTAAAAATGAATAAATTATGCCTATTGATAAAGAGTCAGCCTAACACTCCCTTTTTCCTCTACCTCTCTGAATCAGGTATACATCATTTTAGATGATGATGATGACCAAAGCTTCCATGGGAATATTCCAGCATTTATATATAGCATATTGCAAAGGCGCTATATAAAACGAAAGTATTAATTTGTCAGTGTAGTGAAATGCACTTATTTTCCATGTGTGAACAACCAAAGAGCAAGTTTGCAACAAAAGCCAGAAAACAGACTCCCAATCATAAACAATTTCCTTGGTCTTGGGATGATGAACTTTTTTGCACAGGATTTTTTATTATCATGTATTTTTTTAACTCTTAAGTATCTTGTTAAACTCAATTTCACACCAACACATAAAAAAACAGGAAAGACATGAAACTGAAGGCGGATGGATTAGCAGCCGACATTCTTATTTGGGGACTGCACGTTTCTCTGATGCCCCTTTGGTCCGACCCGTCAATATTCTGTTAATTTCCCATTAGTCCATTAGTTCGACATGTCTTTGTTCCGATCAAATGAAACCTATTCTTCCAATAGCTCAATGTTCTAACCAAAGGCTTTTCTACAGCTTCTTCACCATTTGTAAATTGTGAAGTTAGGCACAATTTTTTCTTCACTCGTAAGTGTGGACGTTTTTCAAAACCATGTCCTTACTGTAAGGCTGTAAAGATATTGTATCGAACCGAGAACTCGTGATACGCAGAGACACAATACTGTATTAAGGTGCAAGAAGGCAACATCGTGACAGGCCCTTGCAAAGTTCTATTGCCCCTCAGTCCAGAAAACAACCACATGACATGATGTGATAATCCTTCCAAGCTACAAATCATTTTTTTCAGAACATTTTTTATTATTGTTGTTAGTGGCCTCTTGTAGCCTATTTTACATACACTATCATAGTTTTCATTCTTAGTTTGAGTTTACAGTGCTGGCAAATATGAAAAAAAATCATTAGAAATTATACATTTAAACAGCCATGGGGTGTATCGAACCATAGGTCAAAAATCCAGATACAAACCGAATCGTGAGTTGAGTGTATCGTTACAGCCCTGCTTTACTGACAGATTAGGGTTAGAAATTGTTTTGGTTTGGGCATAGTTTTAACTTTTTTCTAGTTTTTGTAGTTATTCACAAAATTGGAACGCTAAAACAACTGTACACTAACAGGTTAGGGTTAGGAATTGTTTTGATCTGTGCACATTTTCCCATGAATAGCATGTACGTAAATACAGTATCTGTGTCAAAAAACACAAGCGTTTAAAGTACAACTCGGTGAGTGCAGTCTGCTAAAATATTAAACCTTGTTAATCAATTATGTACAAATTATTAATATTATCATTAATAGCCTACTAATAATATCAAGAAGAATAAGTGTTATTAAATTTGTCAGCAGCTAGGCCTACATTGCTTGTGGCAACAATGCCCTGCCTAATTTAATGTCATTGTTGATTCTGACTTTTAGCCTACATTAAGAGGTGAAGAAAGTGACCTAAATAGCCTTTGGTCAGAACATTGAGCTGTCGGAAGAAAGGGTTTAATTTTATCGGAAGAGAGACATGTCGAACTATTGGTCTGTAGGAATATTGACGGTTCGGACCAAAGGGGCTTCGGGGACATAATCTCTCACTTGACCTACAACACACTGCTGCATCACACTGTACACATAACACAACAACTCTGTAAAAAACATTCCCTTTCCAACTCCTTCATAGCCTCTTACTGTAGATGGGCCTGTTGACAGATCTATTCACTCTTTGCTAAAAACACTCAACTACATCATAACAACATTGCTATGACAATGCCTTAGTCAATGCCAAACTTGGTCATTACCATTATTTTTTTTACGCTTTTTTATCCAAAGCAACTCACACATACTTTCAGCACAGGGCATTGGTTGACAGTTGGTTGACATTTTGTTGACAGTAAGTTAACAGAGGCTCTGCGATACAGGGTTAATCCCATCCAGCTGACACAAAAAAATCCTATATATATATATTGAGTGGGAAGGGTCTAAAAAATGTATCAGCAAGAAAAATCCTCTTAAGGTACAACTACGACAAAAATAAAAGCCATCACCTTTGGAATAAAACATCCACCAAATCCAAACAATCCTTCAGTAATATTATTATACATACATTTGTTACAGTGTTGTTAGGTAATGCAACAATAATTCCTAGGTGTGAGTAATAGGGAATAAGGACCTTTTCACACCCTTTAAGTGAACCGAACTCAGTCCTCTGTAGTGGAGCAAAAAGTGCACCGACAGCAAAAGGACTGTTTTTGTTCATATTTCGAGTGTATTACGAAAATAACCGGCTGCTCTTTCTAGTCCCGTTAAACTTAAAAAGTGTGTCACTCCTCTTTTGATCACACCCAGTCCTCTTGCTCTACCTAAGTGATTACACCTAGTCACAAGCGTAACTTGTCAGGACTCTTAAGCGAACTACATTGAGACCACGTCAATAAAGGTCTCAGTATGGTCCACTTCCAAGGGGACTGAGTACACTTTTAACAGTATGTGCAGGAAATGCTGAGTCACAGGTCTGAGTTCACTTAAATGGATGAAAGGGATCAGGTGTGAAAACACCTTAAAGGCTCTTTTTCACTGGCGGTTTCGTGGTAGGCCTACAGCGTGACTTGGCTGCCACTTTTTGCTTTACGATTGAGCTTTGTCGTGCCCATTTGAAAAGCAAAAAGTGGCAGGCCAGTCGCGCTGTGTCGAGCTGTCCTACCAGGAAACTGGCAGTGGAAAACGGTTATGTGGCGCTATTCCAACATGTCGCTATTCCGACGTTAATGTCTATTGTCGGAATACCGACACGTTTTCCACCGTCCGCCGCTATTCCTACATGCCGCTATTCCTACATGCCGCTATTCCGACATCCCTAACCTTAACCCTAACCCTAACCCTAACCCCAACCCTAATCCCTAAAAAGTGTCGGAATAGCGGCATGTCGGAATAGCGCTACGTATGTCAGAATAGCGATTGCCCCCCTGTGGAAAACACCCTAGGACCTAGGACCAGGAGAATGTGTTCAGCCAAGGAAAATCTGTCCATAGGGACTGCCCTTCTCTGCCTTACAGTCTGTGACTTCCTCAGCCATCTCTGGGAAGTGTGTCCCCAGGCAGGCATTCACAGCCTTCTCCACATCGCACGGCAGTGTCCTCATCTTCTCTCCTTGCTCCTCCAGAGCCTCAGTGACAATCTAAACACAAAGTGAAAGATTATATATACAGCTGTGGTCTCTAATTATTTTTCCGCGAGGGCTAAATTATGTAGTGCAAATGACAATGGGAGTTGGAGTTTCCCATTTGGGCTTCCTTTCTCTACAGTCTACAGGAAGCTATAAGTGAAAGTGAAAGTGAAAGCCCATTGGGAAACTCCAACTCCCATTGTCATTGTGACACAGCACTCCACAGCACACAAGTGAACACTGCACACTGCACACAACGAAATTGCATTTATGCCTCACCCGTGCAAGGGGGCAGCCCTCAGTGGCGCCCCATGGGGAGCAGTGAGGTGGGACGGTACCATGCTCAGGGTACCTCAGTCATGGAGGAGGATGGGGGAGAGCACTGGTTGATTACTCCCCCCACCAACCTGGCGGGTCGGGAGTTGAACCGGCAACCTCTGGGATGCAAGTCTGACGCCCTAACCGCTCACCCATGACTGCCCATATGTTTAAGCCAAATCAAGGGTTGAGTAGAGTAGCTCATTATCATTGTTGCGACGATTATTTCATGAATAAATGTGAATACACGCCAAACAAATGATTTTTCATCAGTTGTTAGTCACATTAGACACACAATTTGGCATGTATTAGGTTAACATGTCAAAACCTATTCTCAACTTTTATGTCCGCTTTGTCACTTGTTGTGATGTACATTACCTTGTTGGCAAAGCATCTGAAGTCCCCCAGAGTGGACGCTTGCTTCTTCCTCAGGGACTCCTCCTGCACACTCGTGCTGTCCTCAGCCTGCCACACAGTTGCATATTCAAGGACAATAATTATCATATAATATATATATATATATATAATAATATTATATAATATAATATATATTATATAATATATATATATAATTATTACAAATGTCACTTCAGTTTTTCTTTTACTTTAGACATGTAAAAGTTTTTATCTTTTACCTGACATGTTTAGACGGTATAACGTCCGGACGAAACATGTCAGGTAAAAGATAAAACTTTTACATTTCTGAAGTAAAAGAAAAACTCAAGTGTGATTTAAACAGTTAGACATACGGTAATGTTATACATAAGTTACAAACGTGTACTTGCGTGTGGTACGTTGCACCATCTGGCTGTGCTATGACTAAACGTGTACAAGTATGCCAATGACCAAAATAGGAAAATAATGGATAAAGTCACCCATCTAAGACAACACCCATATGGAATTGAAGACTGTACTACCCAACAGCGTAACTGTAGATGACATTACAAATGTGCAGTTCAGAAATTACTGGCATGTCCCATTAGAAATCAGTGTATTCTGCAACCTTAACATACCACTTTGTTTTCAGGGATGTCCTCGTCCAACAGCTCACAACTCTTACTCTTCTTCAACCTTTGACACGAATAGACATCAACAAGAGCAATCAGAAGGCGCGTTTTAGGCCGACAGAGAACTGTGCCGTGCCCGTTCCTGCGCCTAATCTTAGAGTAGTAGAGTAGA
>NC_085875.1:3670015-3682515 GCF_034702125.1 Engraulis encrasicolus | reverse complement strand
TGCAAACATTTCATGTGGCTCAATGATGTGATGCCAATTTTTTGACAACAGTGTTGTCTCTTGAGTCAAATGTTACAACAAGTTGTAACAACAACAACCATCTAATATCACGAACAAAAGCCATCTTTAAACTTAGGTCTTTAAGATAATGTACTGTAGGTACCCATTAAGAACAGTGTATTTACATGTGTGTGTGTGTGTGTGTGTGTGTGTGTGTGTGTGTGTGTGTGTGTGTGTGTGTGTGTGTGTGTGTGTGTGTGTGTGTGTGTGTGTGTGTGTGTGTGTGTGTGTGTGTGCGCCTCACCTATGCAGAGCTTTGATTTCAGTATTGTGTCTCTCAGTGGCCATCTCCAGCAGTTTGGTCAGACTCTATCCCATTGGGGAAAAAGGATACATTAATTCACACCATCTTGTCAATGTCTCACTTTAACCAACAACACAACAAAACAAGGGTTATGTGAATGGATGCGACAGCCATATACAAAACTTAGTCATGAGTAGCCCCATCGCTCTGCTTCAATTACTAATAAAACAAACCATTACCAACAAATGTTAAAGCGATGATTCGGAGTAGATTCACCCTTATGCCATTTGAACCGTGACATCCATCCAATAGTCCATCTGAAGTGTTTTCTGGCTTGGGCGAACATTAGCAGAGTTACCAAGTTATATATGGCTATTCCGAATAGCTTGGCAAAAGCGCTATTGGGCATTCACAGTATCTCCAAACTTACCCCACAAAAATCACATGTTATGACACCAAACTTCTGCAGTAGTACAAATATGGTCGCTACTCACAAAAACGAAGCATTTGGAAGTTTGGAAATAGTCCAGGAGTTTATTATTATCAACACAAGCCGAATAGATTATGTGCTGCTAAAGCTGCGTCAACGTTGCTTCTTGATTTATTTGATTTCCTCTCTTTGAGATGTGCAGTGCTGTACCTCTGTGGCGTGCTGCTCCTTCTTCTTCCTGAGGAGGTGGATCTGCTCCGTCCACTGGGCCCTGAGCTCCAGACGCATCTTCTCCTTCACCTGCTGCACCTGCTCCTTGGGAGGCCCACCTCCCGCAGTCTCACCTCCTGCCCTGCAGGAGGTGCACCGTCAGAGACAAGACTTAGACGTGACATTTAAATATAGTAGCCTACATGACATCACAACACTTAGCTGACGCTTTTATCCAAAGCGACTTACAGTTATTATTTTTCAGGGTATTGGTTACAGTCCCTGAAGCAATGTGGGGGAAGGGTTACCCTCATTTATCCATCTGCTGCAGTAGCAGATAAAAGGTAAGTTGTACACTGTAAAACACTGCAAGCCAGGTAAACTTAAAGAAGACAGTTACCCTGCTGCCTTGGTAAGTTAACTCAACTTGAGGCTTATATTTGTGTCAACCCAGAAATCAAAGTCTGAAGCTGAGTTCATTTACAAACTTAAGGCAGCAGGGCAACTTGCTATTTGAAGTTTAACTGGCTTGCAGTGTTTCAAAGCACTTTCAGAATTAATAGATTTAATAGTTTTTTACTCTTTCTTCTTCAGTGATGTCTTCTTCTTGAGGCATTTAAACTGATCACTGTATCGGTGAGTGAGCTCCTCGTCTTTCTTCTGGAACTTCTTCTCCAGGTCCTTCAGCTCCTTCTCCTGCTTCTTGCTGACCTTCAGGAAGCTCTTGTGTTGGATCAGCTCCTCGGCAGACACAGTGGTCGGCTCTGCAGGAAAACAAAAACAAAATAATATTAGGTGAGACGATATTACTGTAAATTGTGCCTCGTGAAATTGAGTACAAGATCGTCTCGAATCTGCCAAAGTGGAGAAATCGTATAGATCGTCTTGCAATGAGGATGTTTACTATCAGTATCAGAGTGATGTCTACTTACTTCTTGTTGTTGTCTTCTCTTTTATTCTTTACAGTACAGTATTCCAGTTTTGCACTTGATGAGAGTGTCATCAGTGTGTTTACATTTAATTAATTGCCAATTACACATTGCAAGTATATAAAATACCTGTTTTTTGTCGTTTTGTTCGATGAAAGATCGTGATAAAAAATCTGAATCAAGATTTTATATTAAAAAGATCATGATATGACATTTTTGTCATATTACCCACTCCTAGGCGAGACTTTATTTTACTGTCCCTTCCCGTGACATTCATTAAGTAGGCCACAGTGTAATAACAAAACTATGTAGGCCTCATATTATGTACTTGCAGTCTACCTTAGGGTTAGAGGTAGAGTAATGTCATAAATAACACGAGATGATGTCCTGTGGGACTTACACTACAGTGCGCTAAAGGCAAATCATGTCTTCATTCTATGATCTACAATGGATAAGTAGACACTACTGTAGAATTTCCACCTGTTGGGTCAGTGGAGGACAAAGAGTTGTCAGAAGCAGCCTCACCATCCCCCGTGCTAGGCACGGCATCCTTATCCTGCTCAGTCTCCTTGGAAACGGGCTCCACAGCAGAAGAAGCCTCCAAGACTAAAGGCTCAGCAGATACATCGCTTGTCTCCGTGGCGATACGAGGCCCTCCTTCTGGAACTGGAACCATCCCAGCCTCAGAGTCGCTGCCAGCGGTACCCGGCTCCTCAAGAGTCAAGTCAAGTCAAAGATTTAACA
This sequence comes from Engraulis encrasicolus, assembly GCF_034702125.1. NCBI lineage: Eukaryota > Metazoa > Chordata > Actinopteri > Clupeiformes > Engraulidae > Engraulis > Engraulis encrasicolus. Next base: position 3,679,898 of record NC_085875.1, on the reverse strand, counting down.
CAACAAAAGCAGCTGCCAAAGTGACCAAAGTGCTAACAGGAAGTGCTAACAGGAAGGCCTAAGTAAAAAAGACTTGAAACAACATGAAACAACACAGACAGAGGACTTGGAGACACCCATAGAACACACAAAAACAAAAGCACAAGCAATAGTGGATACGGTGTAGCTGGAAAATACACTGAAGTCAATATCAATAAAAATAGATAAGCCTATCTAAATAAACTCATGAAATAACAGTTCTGTCAGAACCACTCTAGTCAAAAATAAGACGGGAAACAGAGATGCATTTCGGAAGCTTTATTTCTGGATGCAGACATTTGTGTTTGGCGGTATGGCTCTGTTCGGAGGAAGTTCCCCGGCTTCTCCATGAGCTCCATGGAAGCCAAGACAGGGAACAGCAGCATCCTCAGGTGGAGTGCCTTCCATTTAGCTGGAAAGGCAACATACCCCCTAGAACAGAGCAAGCAACAATGACAATGTTTGGCAATGACATTGTATGACATTGTTTGGCAATGATTAGTCTGGTGGAGCAGGGGAGGTGGTGGGTACAAAACAAACAGCAAAAAGCAATGACAGGAAAACAAATTCGGTAGTTTAAATTGCGCGCCAAAGGACAGCATCCAATTGCGAGCAGCAGCTAATTAACCAAAGCGCAGCTGATTCGTGGAACGCTGCATGGTTTGGGTTGGCGTCAGCCAATAGGCGAAAGGGCGCATTGACTACGTGGTCTGCCAGAACTATCGCAGGTTGCTCGATAGATCACACAGGAATGTCAATACATAAGGGTAAAAGAGGTGGGTTAAAACAATAGATAAATAAACAAATCAATAAGGCCCAGATGAGATTAAAAGACAAGAGGAGGAGTGTCTACCTCTGCAGCCACGTTGGGAGGAGAAGGGGCGTTGTCCTCTGCCGCCACGTTGGGAGGAGGAGAAGGGGGGTTGTCCTCTGCCGCCACGTTGGGAGGAGGAGAAGGGGGACTCTCTTCAGCAGGAGCATCAGAAGGAGGTGGAGAAGGGGGACTCTCTTCAGCAGGAGCATCAGAAGGAGGTGGAGGAGGAGGATTCTCTTCAGCAGGAGCATCAGAAGGAGGTGGAGGAGGAGGATTCTCCTCTGCAGAGGCATCGGAGGGCGGTGGAGGAGGAGAAGAAGGATTCTCCTCTGCAGAGGCATCGGAGGGAGGTGGAGGAGGAGGGGCTTTGTCCTCAATGGCAGGGCTGGAGTCAGCAGTATCAAGAACAGCAGGTTCCTCTGGTGGTGGCGGAAGTATAGCAGCTGCTTCTGGATCTTCACTGACCTTCACATCTGATGAAAAGCACAATTTATTGTGATTTTGCTTTCAAACGCACTATATTATTAGAGCAAAACAATGTTTTACATGACAAGACTGTATTTTTTGCAATTCGGTCTTCTGGTGCATGGATGTTTTAAACCAAAAACACTCACTGTACATTATTGGTGTACAGTGCATTGTATTGCATCATAGTTAATAAATAAAAAAATAGTGTATTTAGCGCTTGTGTTTACTTGCCCACGCAAATGGTGTTTCATGAATATAATTGTTATATACGTAGTGTAGATCAGCATGAAAACATGTTTTCTTGTTACCTGTAGGTGGAGTCTTGTCCACTGCAGCCGTTGGAGAGCTACTGATTGGCAGCTCATAGGGGCTCAGATATACAGACGGCTGGACAGGAAGAAAAATAAATACATTATATTTAATGGTAACACTTTACATTGAGTTTGCAAGATGAACTGCTATTACACTGACCTTCAACTTCAAGTTCTTTTATTTGTCACATACATATTATTTGTAGTGAAATGACACATGTGAAGACAGTAAGCCACCGAATACATTTGAAAGTAAAGTCTATTAAGGCCTACTGTACCTCCTGGGTCTTAGCTGGTTTGTCTGATTTCTTGACAGGGTTGAACAGAGCGTCTGTGAAATCTGTGGGAGGGGGTGGGGGAGGGGTGGACAAGATTACTATGGTAACATGGAATAACTGTAATGTGCATTATATTTTCATGTCACACTTTTGTTAACATTTTCCCTAGATGCTTAGATAATAATCAGGGTCTCCATCTCAAATACTGCTAGAGTTACTAAGTTCTATTAGGCTCATTTATTGAAGAGCTATCTATACAACTTCCAGACAGCAAATGAATTCACTCTGTCCACATTCATTTATGTAGATGACTTGTTGACAGATTGGAATCAAACAGCACGCATGTTCTGTGAATGCTGCCCATTCACAAGACACTTGAAAAAAGAATCCAAGTCCATGGGTTTTAACATTGAAAACTTTGGTACAACTAGGCTGTGCAATGCATATCAAATGCAAAACCCCCTGCACACTACGAAATTGCATTTATGCCTAACCTGTGGAAGGGGGCAGCCCCCAATTAAATTCCACCCTAAAGTGTGCGGTGCAGCGGAACGGTATCATGTTCAGTCATGGAGGAGGATGGGGGAGAGAGCACTGGTTAATCACTCCCCCCACCAACCTGGCAGATCGGGAGTCGAACCGGCAACTTTTGGGCTTCAAGTCTGATACTCTAACCCAGGGGTCCCCAAACTTTTTTCTCTCGGGGCCACATTATCGTTCCTGACTGTGATTGGGGGCCGGGATCAATCATGTGGACTCTATACTAGACCACTGCCTGTTATAGCCATAATTTCCAGCACAAAATAGTTCATCATTACAAGTGATTTGTAAAAGAAGTGAGTACTTAACATGTTTTTCAATTTCTTTCTATTCCTTTTAATATCTAATAACCATGTAAAAATATCAAGGAAAGGTTAGAAAAATATGGTGATTAACATTTTATGATTGGGCCGGTTCAAATGGTGAGGTAAAGAGAGAGGAGGGCCGGCCAAAGGGGCGTGGCGGGCCGCATCCGGCCCCCGGGCCTTAGTTTGGGGACCCCTGCCCTAACCGCTTACCCATGACTGCCCATAAGCAATGTGATTTGGACCCACTCACAGCCCTAAGCTACCTGAACCGAGTGATTCCAGACTACACTTCTCACATTTCAGTCTGACTCGCTAGTAAGGCCGCCGCTAGGCGTAAGCAGGGTAAGCAGAGCACTTAGGGCCTCAACCACTTTGCCCCCAAAATTGGGGCCTTCTAAATTGTGATTGACTAAAAAACACATTACTAGTATTATTATTTAATTATGCGGGGGGCCCTCCTGACCAGCTATGCTTAGGGAGTGCATTTTAATATGTGACCTTGCCTCCTCCACTTGCCTCCTCCACTTGCTTCTCGTCATGATGACATCACAGACAACAGCATTATATTTCAATATCTTGCAAAAGCTCAATTATAGAGTCATTTTCTCAATTATAGAGTCATTTTCTCATTTGCAATTGGGATGGTGAATGAAAAACAGTCCCTCAAAAGTTGTTGTGGCGAGGCTGACAGCTGGGAAACTTTATTGTTTTCTCCACGGAGGAGGGGCCAGGAGGCGGGACGAGGAGACAAGCACAAGTGGAGGAGGCAAGGTCACATATTGGGATGCATCCAGAGCCTCCAAACCCTTAGCAGCAGCCCTGCTAGCTAGGCTACCTGAGACTCCTCCCACTGAGTTGCACACACACACAACTTTCTAATCATTGACAGTTTGCATATTATTTCACTCCATTTCCATAAAGTGAGAGGAGACGAGGCGTTACCGGCGAAGGCTGCGGGGATGTAGTCCTTCACCTCGATGAAGACAAACAGGGAAGGGAGGGTGAGGGGCAGGTTGCTCTCGCTCTTTAAACAAATGTGGTGAAAACCTGTGAAAGCAAAAGCAACACCTGTCTCAGCACTGCAGGCTAGCTCACTTAGGTCCGCTGTTTTTTTAACACCTGATAAACAAACACACCTGTTGAGAGATACTACTGCCCTAACATTCACATTGGGTTATTTATTAGGGCTACTTATTACAGTGAGGATAGCTGTTTATTTATTTATCCTTTGGAAGATGTGTGTGTGTGTGTGTGTGTGTGCAGGCCCGTAGCCAGGGGGGGTTCGAGGGGTTCGTTTGAACCCCCCTTCCCATCCCCCACCCCCACTCGAACCCCCCAACTACGTTGCATCCCACTTTGACTGGAAGGCCATTTCATAGACAACAACTGTCAGATAGCAGTAACTGAGCCAACACTGGGCCGACACTGTGGGGAGATAGCTCATTTGAAGCAATTCATGTCCATTTACTGTATGTTAAGAGTGGGGAGCAACAGACAAACAATTAAGGACAGCAACAACAGATTTGCGACAAACTTATAATGAATAAAGTATGTCTAAATTAAAATATTTTTAGTGTGCTCGTGTATTTGGGAAACATTGGAGCCGGGACCCAAATAAAGTCCACTTTCGGGGGGAAAAGATCCCCCCACCACAATGCTGGCTACGGGCCTGGGGTGTGTGTGTGTGTGTGTGTGTGTGTGTGTGTGTGTGTGTGTGTGTGTGTGTGTGTGTGTGTGTGTGTGTGTGTGTGTGTGTGTGTGTGTGTGTGTGTGTGTGTGCGTGTGCGGGGGGGTGGTAGCAAGCATTTTGGCATGTCATAATCATTGTTGCACATTAAGTGGGATGGGGTAGGGCAGGGGTTGGAGGAGTCAAGCACTGATGTCACTTTTACCTCTTATCCACTTTACTTGGAAACCTGCTGCTACTTCTACTACTGAGTGTTGTACTGCAAACACAATTTTGTTGTCTTTGTGACACTTGCTACATTTAAATGAAGGTTTTAATTCCGAATTAATAATTCAGAATTAAATAGTTCAGTTGAATTTACTTTGATCTTTAATTTAATTCTGAATTAAGAAGCGTTTACATGACACTTTCAAAGTGGAATTAAGCTTTATTCAGAATGAAAGTGAGTTAATCTGGAATGAAAACCATCATGTAAACGTAGCAAATGACAATAAACTCTTGAATCTTGAATCACCTGATTGGATGGCATCTACAGGGATGATGCGGTGTCCCAGGAACTTCCCTCCCTCCTCATACGCTACGACTCTCAAAGATGCCATCTCAGGGAACAGGATCTATTACGTGGCCAAAAAACACATCTCAAGGTTTCAAGTTTCAAGTTTCAAGTTTCAAGTTTATTTAGCCATATCAACAGTATAAAAATACAGTTGTTAGAAATGTTGCTTGGTGTGCTCACACAACAACACAAACAAAAGACACAAAACTGGGGAGGGGGGGTATGAAAGAAAAACAGGGGAACAGCAGATTAGAAAGGGGAACAGCAGATAAGAGAGATCCACTCAGTCAGCGTGCATTTAGTTAACAAACTTCCATGAGATTACGTTTCTCTGTGTAAAATGTTAAAATAAAATGGAATGTCTGTGTCAAAAGTGAACCAACCTCAGCTGTGTTTTTATTTTAATTATGGATCCAAATGTGTGGTCATCATTAAGTTTTTATTTTCTTTTTAAAATGTTCCACATAGAACTGACCTACAACTAATTCAGCATTCTGACCAAGCATTTCGAAAGCTTTGTTGCAAATTCTGTTTTTACCTTCTCAAAGACAAAGGGTTCGTCAGTCCAAATTGGGTTGATTGAGTTGGGAGTGGTTGACCACTTGGTGCGATACTTTTTTTTCTGGTCTCCTGGCAATCCAACAATCTCAACTTCGACCCCAGTCTTCACACTCTTGTCAGACAGGAACTGGCCTGAGTAGATCTGTAAAGTAAGAACAATAAAACACTTTAAAAACACTTTAAAAAAGAATACTACACTTGCTTTTTAGCATACAATGGAGTAGGTAGTTTAACAGAGTGGGTATTTTAATCCTGAAGGACATTAAGGACATATACATCTTCAATATATGCTGTATCAAGTTTCATGTCAAGTAGAGGACTGTGTGTGTGCGTGCATGCAGGGCCAGAAATTATTTTTCTTCACCACCAGCGAAAATGGCTAGTAAATGTTAATCTTACTAGCCAAACACACACTCACTACTGTAGGGATGTCAAACTCATGTCCAGGTGCCAAATCTTGCCCATGGAGTCATTTCATTTGGCCCGCAAGATCATTTCAAATGTGTATTACAGTTGGCATGTATATAACCGTGAACATGAAATTTTGTGTATGACAGGCATGTGTATGCTTGAGCTACTGATATATGATTTAAAAGAGTGAGTGTGAAATTGAATTATGTGTAATTATTAAGTGCACTGAGTTGACCCTCAGTTAATTTGAGTTTGACACCCCTGCGCTAATGGATGAAAGTTGCAAAAATATCTAAGTTGATCTTTTCTTTTAGAGCTCTGCGTGGGTGTGAAGAAGAGCTGCCATGTTATACATTGGTTCTAAATGTTAGTTTTCCCCCTGGCTGCGCGACCTCAACCTCTGATTGTTGGAAACCGCTGTCGGTCAAAAAATTAGCCCACGTCGTTAGCTGCCAGAGTCTTGCCCCTCCTCACAACTCCGTGTTTATAAACAAAACAAAAAAAACGATGTATAGAAATGCTCCACTCACTTTGATGCTGAGTGTGTTGGCTACGATGGTGTCCAGCCTATCACTGTGGGGGTCAAAGGTCTTGTCATTCCTCCGCAGCAAATCATGCTTTAGCAGGAAGCCAGTTCGCCCATTGTACTCAAACAGGCTCATGTTGAGCTGCATGGGAAAATCTGAAGAAGGAAAAGCAATGGGTAAAGAGTTAGGCCTGAGAGGACGCTTTTACTTTGGTACAGTGACACCTAATGCTAATTAACCAAATAACATTTTCTCTCTCTCTCTTTCTCTCTCTCTCTCTCTCTCTCTCTCTCTCTTTTTCTCTCTCTCTCTCTCTCTCCACTGTTCATGTACCTCGATGGGCTGATTACCAAGAGCACATTTTGACCAAGAGCAAAAGTTGATGAAGTGTCATCACCACATCTCTCAGAGGAAAACTGAGAAAATCACCAATAAAGCTTTGTGTGTGTGTGACTTTCATTTCTTTGCAGAATGTTCAAGTTCAGGTCTCGAAGAAGCTACTCAGTGTTTCAGAAAACAGTATTGGTTGATCTAAAAGCAAGCATACATTTGTCTGTAGCCCCTTAAAGGGACACTGTGCAGGAAATGGTCAAAAAAGGTACTGCAACTATGCTGCTCATTGAAACTGGGCTGCCTATTGCCAAATTTGATCTTTACATGAAAGTTTACCAAGTAATAAACAGATATTTTCTAGTATGGTTCAAGTACAGTCATTTTTTGCAGCTAAAAATGGGGATTTTTGGAAATTCAAAATGGCGGACCATGGAGAAGATCCCCCTTTTCATGTATGAAAAGTGCAATTTTTCCAGTCATAATGAATACTTCGAATTTGATGGTGGTGGTAAGTATTCATGAAAAAGGTAACATTGGTGAATGGGCAGCATGAATTCTGGAAATAAACAACTAAAAATCTCCCACAGTGTCCCTTTAAGGCATGCCATTCCACCAGAGGAATGCTGTAATAACCATTGAAAAAAAAAACCGTATCTGCCATAGTACCACACCACTATGACAGTAGACAGGGCCTTTAGTAATACATTACTGCCATAGTACCACACCACTATGACAGTAGACAGGGCCTTTAGTAATACATTACTGCCATAGTACCACACCACTATGACAGTAGACAGGGCCTTTAGTAATAGATTACTGCCATAGTACCACACCACTATGACAGTAGACAGGGCCTTTAGTAATACATTACGACTTGGTTATTGCCATTCTGGTAACAGCTAATTTATAACATGGGTCATGTCTTTCAGGGTTAAAAGGCCGATGTGATTTTTGCAGTAGTAGACTTCACATAAATAAAGACACGAAATATACACCTTTACACACAAACATGTGAAGAATAAAGATGAAAGATGATGAAGGCATTGAATACCCATTGTCTGGTAGTTTAGCGCCACCATCTGGCAGCCTGCGTTCCAGAACGGCTGGGGGCTGTAATTGGAAGAGTCCATCCTGGTGCCTTTAGGATAGATCCTACTCATCTGACGCTTGTTATATCTGCACAACTACACTTAGGAACAAAGCCAGTGCATCAAAGAGTAGCCTACAATATAACAAGTGCCTGAAAACAGAATAATACATTTACAATATTGTAATTTTCTCTGTCTTAAAGGTTTTAAAACATGTTGTGTTTAACACATCATTTTGTCTTCTTACAGCGTCCTTTTAATTATTATTCGCTGTGGATGTTGGTGTGGTTATTTTCAATAGTTTTTCAACTGGGCCTAAAGCTGACTTCATGCGCGTGTGGTCATTATTGTCTGTTTTTTTTACTGCATTTTTTGTACAGCACTATAGCAGAGATACTGTTGCTAAGGACTATATCCAATATCAAAAGTATTGAAATGTTCATTTTAAAGGAAGTCAAATGACTGAGGGGACTGCACATAGAAGGAGACAGCTTCTTTAACCCATTGTGTCCTGGAGCGACATATACGCTGCATTCAGGTTTTTGACATTTGAGCTGTTTCATTACAAATGTGGGTATGTTACAGCTGAATGAACACATTCTAGTGCAAAATGAAGGTTCTAGCTTTTAAATGCACATTATTTCATGTTTGTATGTGCTTCAGAGGCTGAGGTATTTAGGTTTTAATAGGGAGAGGGCACCTTTTCCCAAAAAGGGCTTAGGCTAAAATGGGTTAAAGCAGTGGTTCTCAAACTTTTCTCATCATTCCCCCCTTCGGAGGGTCTGGATGGTTCCGAGCCCCCCCCCAAGCAACAGCAGTACTCGCACAGACTGATTTTACGATCGCTGCTTGGGGGACGTGTGTTCATTTCCTATGCTATTCAAATTTATGACAAATTTATATAACATTGGTGAGGGCTTAAAATATATTGGTTATTGGAAAGACAGGAAATAATTTCCTTGGAGGAAAAAAACCCAAAATCAGATGTCACACGCCCCCCCTGTGATGGCTCTGCTCCTCCCCAGGGTTGAGAAACACTGGGTTAAAGGATACTCTACCCACTCCACAGCTGATTTTGCAATAAAACTTTCTCCTTTGGTTTCCACAAATGAAGAGATGGAGTAGCTCTTGTTCTTCCCTGAACAGAAAAAAAAAGAAAATACCAATTATTCATAGAAATGTAATGGAAATACATTTGACACATGATAATGCCCATTACTAAAGGTCGTTTGACAGTCAAGTCCATTTGTTTACTGGTTAGGTGTCTGGCTCATTTGTCTTCTAGATATATTATGCAAAAGCCCTTGCCCTGATTTCCATGAAACTATGTGGACAGGTGAAGCACAGACTGGATAATAATCCATTACTTTATGGTTGGACTGGACACCTCATTGCCTTGGTGATAAACTTCATGCCTGTCATGCTTCCGACTGGAAAAATTACACTTTTCATACATGAAAAGGGGGATCTTCTCCATGGTCCGCCATTTTGAATTTCCAAAAATAGCCATTTTTAGCTGCAAAAATGACTCTACTTGGACCATACTAGAAAATATTTGTTAATTACTTAGTAAACTTTCATGTAAAGATCAAATTTGGCAATAGGCAGCCCAGTTTCAATGAGCAGCATAGTTGCAGTACCTTTTTTTTTTTACCATTTCCTGCACAGTGTCCCTTTAAGACTGTACTCCTGACCTTAAGCTCGTGAAAGATGTCATTGTAATCGCTTGCAGCCACGAGAACAGCTATGTTACTCTAATGTGTACACTACAAGCTTTTTATATGGACTGGATTCTGATCTGTCTAATATAGACTAGAGACCATCTTCAATTGAAACAACCTTTTTGACTTAATCAAGAAAAGTATAAAGTCATTAGGCCTACGTCGAATTCTACTGGAAAGAGAAAACCTCAGCGCAACAATGTGTTGGACAATGCTGTCAGTGTTGCAACTGTACACTGAGGCTTACCCTGTTCTTGTTGTA
>NC_085875.1:3662515-3665015 GCF_034702125.1 Engraulis encrasicolus | reverse complement strand
GTGTAGCAGTTGTCAGCTTGAACCAATTACTAAGAGGTCGAACCTTGGACGTGCTGTGGTGCAAAACGATGAAGCAAACAGGCTTCGTGGGGATCCAAGTTCAAGTCTCGCCTAGGTCATTTCCCTTACCTCATTTTTCTCCCCCACTCATTTCCTGTCACTTCTAAAACCTGTTAAGACAACGTTATAAATCTGCTGTTACTAGAAAGGCAATGACCAAGTCATAGGGCAGTACTTGAGGCCCTGTGTTATGTCATAGTATTGTCGTACTATGGTAGGCTACTTAATTTTTCAATGACTATGACCGCGTGCCACTGTTGGTACGGTGTGCATTAAGGGTTATCTGAGATCTGGGCTGAGTTTCCCAAAAACTTTGAAGTACTACTTAAGCCTAAATAGTCACTAAAAATCACTAAAAGTTTATACATAATTTACTATGTTTTACTATTTACTATTTTGCATTTACTATTTTATCAGCCCACATGCTATATTTTTTCTTGCACATGCAAATAAAATGCTCTCGTCTGAGAGCGGCTGTCCACGCGGTGGACCGATCATCAAAGTGCTTGAGAAACTGAGAGATTACGTGGGCAAGATCAGATCGCTGCCCGTGGTGCTGAAGTACTGCCATGGCCGAGAAATGTCTATGCAGTAAACATTCTTGAGCTCGGGAGTACGGGGCGCCACTGAGAGCTCGGGCAGTATCTTAGACTGCGCCTGCAGATATGTGCAAGTTCTGAGCTTACACGGCCCGGCGGATGATGGTTGGAGAGCAAAAGAGCAAGGTGAACTGAGAGAAAACTAGAGCAAGATGCTAGACGAATCGATAGAAACAGCGGCGTAGAGGAGGCAAACGGGGAGGTGGTGGGTACGAGCGAAAAAGAACATTTCTGCCTGGAGACAGGTGAGGGGAAAATAAATGCTGTATAGTTAATTAAGGGGCGTTCCAAATTTCAGTGCGCTGAAATTCTACCGAATGACGGCAGAGCGGAGAATGAGATGCAGCTGGTTAAATAAGCATGCCTATCTTTCACGCTGAATTCAGACGATTGACAATTGAGCAGAGAATAGAAAGCAGGTGGTAATTAGGCATGCCACATTTCATTACGCTTCTCCCAAACTATCGTTTTTAACAAAACGTTCATTTTTGAACGCAGCCTTGTCCAGTAAAGATATGAAAAAAGGTCAAACCTTGAAGAGGATCTCGGTTGTCATGGTAAAGCCGTGGGTGATGATTGGCTCCTCATCGGGGGGTTTCCCCTTCCAGCAGTCCAGCTCCAAACAGCGGCAGCCGGCCAGCAGGCACTGGCGGTACATCTCTGGAGACGAGACCCCTGAGAACTGGCCCGCTGCAATACATCAATACAGGGGTGAATTTCTCAAAACCAAAGTTGCTTACTACATTAGCTACTTTGTTGTTTTCAATGCATTTTCCCATTGGCAACTACCAAAGTTGCTAACAGGCTAACAACTTCTCTTTTGAGAAAATCACTCCAGTAATGTACCGTAGATACCAATACAGTAGATACAATACATGGGATAACACATGCAATTCAGGCACTGGTGGTACATCTCTGGAGACGAGACCCCGGAGAACTGGCCCGCTGCAATACATCAATACAGTACTGTAGCTAGACACCAGAGATGGGATATCTGTAGCCTCTTAATGCAGATGGGGTCGCCGGCCGGCCTATTCACTATTTGCTGAAAATACTCAGCTACATCATAACAACATTGCTATGACAGTACCAACTGAGAGCCTTAAGTGACAGATTAAGACATAGCCATTACAATTTTGGTGACAATCGGTCATAACATAGGCTCTGCGCTAAGGGGTTACATGCACATACCCAAGAATATAGTATTTAGTGTAAAAATGACTGTAGATCAAAAAGTATTCATTGTGTCATCTCATTGTTTATGACCTATGACCTTTTCAGTGTGTGTGTAGTTTGTTTCCAACCAGAGTCAGGTGCCGTTGTATTGAGCAATACAACAGCATGTTGGAATTGGCCGGAATTCTCATAGAATGAGGATGGGCAGTCATGGGTGAGAGGTTAGGGCGTCAGACTTGCATCCCAGAGGTTGCCGGTTCGACTCCCGACCCCCCTAGTGCTCTCCCCCATCCTCCTCCATGACTGAGGTACCCTGAGCATGGTACCGTCCCACCGCACTGCTCCCTATGGGGCGCCACTGAGGGCTGCCCCCTTGCACGGGTGAGGCATAAATGCAATTTTGTTGTGTGCAGTGTTCACTTGTGTGCTGTGGAGTGCTGTGTCACAATGACAATGGGAGTTGGAGTTTCCCAATGGGCTTTCACTCTTTCATGTGGTTGAGTGACTGTTTCACCTGTCAGGTAGGTGTTGTGTGAGGACTTGATGAAGTAGTGGTTGAGTGGCTGCTTCATGTCGTGGCTCTGTGCCAGTCTGTCGTGGACCACAATAGATGTCTCAGGCCCGACCAAATACTGCAAGAGGCCTTCAGGAGATATCTGGCCTAC
>NC_085875.1:3330015-3342515 GCF_034702125.1 Engraulis encrasicolus | reverse complement strand
GCGCTGGTGCCTGCTGTTTCGCTGGCATTGACTTGACACACAAGCACACACAAGCACATACACATACACATACACACGTAGACGCACACCAGGGTATATTATGGATGTGACAGGGAGACCTAGTTTCACTTCCACCGTCTATAGAGCTAACATACATGACCATGACCATGTCTATTGCATTTTTTCCCCCCAGTGTCCCCTCTAATTTAGAATACATTAGGGGAGATCAACAAGTGAACCGCGTGGGCTGTGTACTTAATTAATGTGCATATTGACATTGCCCAGCCCAGTGCAGGGTTGCAGTCAGTGTTACGGGTCAGCGCCTCGCCATGGCGGACCACAATCAATGGCAAATGTCACGTGGACGTGGAGGATAAGAGAGACAGGGCACAATACGCTCAATAAATCCATGCTTTCCAGAGGTTTGACTTTTTTTGTAAGCACACTTTGCTTTCCACATTTCAGGGTTTTTTTGTGGCATTTTGTGGGAATCATGTTTGTTTGCCTGGAAAGTTTTCCCAAGATGTTTTCCACATGAATGCATACACATACTACAGCCCTAAACCCAAAACATATTCAGATGACCTAACCCTTCCTCTGCCTCTACGCATCTCCATCTACAGCTCCAGGCCACTTTATTAGGATATCATGAAAAAGTTTATTTATTTCCATAATTCCATCAATAATGTTAAACTGTCATGGATTATAGATTCATTGCCAACATTTTGAACTATTCCAATCATTCATTTGTCTATTTTTACATATTTTGGACTTCCAGCTAAAAAAATGGGAATTGGGGAATTCACTTCATTAGTATAATAAATTCACCACACTGCCAGGTAATCTGGGCACAGCGGGCGGTGTTTATTGGAGCGGTTGCTGTGGTGACGCAGTGTCCCTTTCAGAGGGAGGGACGAAAGGGCTTGATGAGTTAAATCCATTTTAGGTGCTGTTTCCACGTAGCAGGATGTTTTTTTAGCAGGCTATTTTGTTCTCCTTGCCTGTTTAGGTGTAAACGCAACATTTGGATAAAAATAAATCCTCCATTGTAACAAATGCGTTTCAGCCCCCTAAACAGGATATTTTTTTCTCCTGCTTTTTATACCTGGATTTTAAATATCTGCTACGTGGAAACGGAAGGCCAAAACCAATGCAAAACCAATGCAACCAGGAGAAAAAAATATCCACATATAAAAATATCCAGCTACGTGGAAACAGCCTCTTAGTCTGGACCACAGAACATCTGCTGAAGTGATTTTTATGCTCCTCACACCATCTGTTGTGCAGTGGATCTAAACTCAAAAGCTTTGGTGTTTCTTCTGTATACTGTACATGTATTGACATCCCTTGACGTCTCTTGAAGGTTGATAAGAATGACATCTTGTGAAGCATTTATTGGGCACCTCTTCTATCTCCTCATCATTTGGTAACCATTGCTTTTGTGCTCTGGCATCTTTAAATCCTTGGCTTCATAGACACAGAAGTGTTGAATCAGACAAGATGGAAAGCGGGGCAAACAGGAACAGGATTGATTAGCAAATAGCATCAACAGACACATTCTACAGACAGAATATCAACTGACATCCTGACAAGCGTGTCAATGTTTAGAATTGATGTCCTGGCACCTACCGTGGCCTATCGGTAGGGCACTAAGCCATTACGCCGGCGACCTGGGTTCGATTCCCCGTCCCGGGTCCTTTGCCGACCCTTCCCTGTTTCTCTCTCCCACACGCTTCCTATCCATATCTTTACTCTCCTATTACACAAATAAAGGCAAAAAAATAAAATAAATAATAATAATAATAAAGGAGAAAGATGAAGTAGAGAGTGACATTTGTGGGGTGATAGTGCTATACATGGGTTCATATGCTTATAAACACGATGTTGTGAGGAGGGGCAAGACACTGGCAGTCAACCACATGAGCTATTTTTTTGTCCAGCAGCGGTTTCCAACAATCAGAGGTTGAGTTGTGCACAGCTAGTGTCGCGCAGCCAGGAGAAAACAAAAATTTAGAACCCATGTATACAGTGAATTCAGAAGGCCGTAGATATCCAGTGAACTGCATGATGGCTGCAGAGAATCCAGAAGGCCGTAGATATCCAGTGAACTGCATGATGGCTGCCCGCATCAGAGGCACAGCCCAGAGGTCGCTAGCGCAAAGGTTGCATGTGGCCACATGCCACTGGCACAGGAAGTCAATAATTTTCAATGGCGCTATCGATTCTCACCAGTCAAACCATGCAAGCAATTGTAATATGCATTTCAAATTTACAAATGAAAATCCCAAATGATGCAAGCACGCACGCACGCACGCACACACGCACACACCCACACCCACACACAGGGCCGGTTCTGGCTTATTTGGCGCCCTAGGCGAGTTTGAGTTCTGCCCCCCCCCCCACCCCCCCTTTTTTAATACCTTACAGAACACAAGAGTAATACCGGTAGTAAGCTTAACTAAATAGCATCAAGAACAATAACTGTTTTGCATCAAATGGATTTTGGACAGCCGACCAACACATCAGATTGAGTCGCATGAAAGTACCTTCACTGTGTGGTGTCTTGGATGTAATGGTGGTGGTGCCCCCAACCCCAGATGAGAGGGAGGTTATCAATGTGTTTGAATTGTAAAATGGAATTGAAATGCCAGGAGAGTGGTACAGTACATTTGCATGTCAAATGCATGTGTAGACAATAGGCCTACCAAGGAGGTCTGCATTGATAGCCTATCTACACTACCTACAGCATCACAAAGCATGGCAGCATAACAATTTTAATAAGCTACACATTTGTGCTGTCTATGATTCCAAACCAATTTCATTTCTGTAGCCTACTGGAAATAGTGGTGCATTTGTGAGTAGGAGAATGAGAAGGGGGCTATCTATGTGTTTGAACCGGAGGGACAGGGTGAGAGAAAGGGAGAAAAGCTGTCACGCTTTTGAATTTCATTATATACAAAATATAGTAAATAGCCTCACTTGTCTGCAATACTACATCACTCAGCATGAAAACATGCTGTGCATGGTTCTCTTACATGATTAATGTAGGCCTATATGTCATTCTGGTCTGGAAACAATGTTTTTTTTAAGCTTACAACAAGCAGGTAATTCATTCAAGTGGATGGAAGGAGATATGGCAGCTAAACTTGTTTTAAACATGGCACCAGTCTTATTTTACACTGCTGGTCAACCTAAGCAAGTATTATGATGTCAGGTGGGTGTTAGTGAGTAGGCTACTAGCTACTTTACTGGATTGCATTGCTTGGCATACTTGGCTAATGTTAGCATGCTAACTAGCGATTTCTCAGATCAAAAGCAAAGCTCTTTTTCCCTCTAATTCCAAACAGTAGCCTCATAACTATTAGGCTTTACATTACCACAAACGGTTTCTGATTAAACCACATACTTCCAAAACACCCTCTGCAACTCCTGCATCATGCAATGACTGGTTTAATGAGAACATAACAATTCTCCACCCAGCAGAGTAGCTTTGCTGTTCTCGCTTGCCCTCTGTCTCTCGAATGAGTCTCCAAATTCAAAATAGATCGCACGCTGTCACTCGTCCCGCCCCCTTTCTCAGGACTGTCTGTTTATTGGTTCACAGACTTCCCAGAGACAGTTGAAAGCGATATTACTATTGGCTGAGGGGCGCTTTGCCGTGAGGAGCGCTTTCGCCACGCTTTGTTGATTGCGACTTCATAAAAAAAACCTCCATATCGCAAAATTACGCATCGGAGAGCGCCATTTCGGCGCCCCTTCTTCACATGCGCTCTAGGCGACCGTCTAGCCGGCCTATGCTTATAACCGGCCCTGCCCACACACAAATTCAAACAAAAACATAAACACAAACACACACTCACGCATGTACACACACACACACAAACACACACACACACACACACACGCACGCACGCACGTGCACACACACACACACACACACACACACACACACACACACACACACACACACACACACACACACACACACACACACACACATATTGTATTCTGCATTTTAAATTACAAATGTGAAAATTATGTGTTTGTGTATTATTATTATTACAGTTTTTCTTGATTGCTTTGACACAGTTGTCACTCCAAAAAGCACATTTTCATACCAGTTCACGCAATGGGCTAACCAGTTAAACTGATTCTCCAAACACAACATCTTTGTTTGCAAAAGGCTACTACGTTTCCAAAATATTTAACATATGCAATAAAAGCAAACTCTGTCTTCAGTCCAATATACAATGCATGGCAGTGTATGAACACTCCCAGTCAGTCATTACACAATGGTTGTAAAAATCCAAAACACGGCTATCATGTTGACACAATTTGCCGTTATTTAACACTGTTGTCAATTACATAACTTTCAAGCCAGTTCCATTGTTGTTTATTTTACTTAGCCACAGACTCTGCTTGATCAGGATCTACTGACTGAGAGAAAGCTGGCCCAGTAAATGCATAAAGATTTGAGTTGTGTGTCTTTTCTTATAATTGTCAGTAGGCTAGGTAGTGGGTCCGTGTAATAATAATGTCTTATTGCAAAGAATTGGATTGCAAATCAGAATGCTTTGATGTAGTTTTTTTGTTTGTTTGTTTGTTTTCCTTTTTTTACAAATGTAATCAAAAATGTACTAATGGCTGATAATGGTATTACAGAAAATATGTGTAAAGTAAAATATGCAGTACGAGAATGCACTTACAACAAATTTGCAAAAGAACTCCATGCCAAGAACAAACAAGAAGACACTGTGTATAAAGACTGACTGCTGAATTAAGATTTTTGAGAAGGAGTGTCAAATAGGTGCTCTGGTGTGTTTTTTAAAGTCAGGAGTAGATTTTTCTGTATGGTTATCAGAGCTTAAACAATGAAATGTGCACTACTTAAATGGCACATGCATTAACTGTTTAGCAAAAACTGTGTTATATGAATGGGAAATATGTCAAGTGAACAAGAATGTGTTCACACATATGCACAACGTTTATTTTGCTTTGCTGAAATAGTGATCATGACGACTTTGTGTGAGTCAGTTTAAAAAATTGTGTTAAAGCGATCAAGAAAAACTGTATTATTATAATTATTATTATTAAATTATGTTAAGGTTGTTAGACTGCACACTATTGATTGTCCTTTAATAACTGTAATGCATCAAATATGTTTATGTATTTGAGTGGTATGATGTATTAGTTCAATCACGATTCTCAAAATCAAATGCATCAATTTGTCTCCATGCATCAACTGGGCTGATCTTTTAGAATTCTGTGAGATGACCATGGTCTCATTCACAAAATATTGGTCATGATTTAGAAATCTGCAGAAGTTCTGAGGGAGTCACATACAAAATCTGACATGAGACACAGTAGACTCTATTGGTGGATCTAGTGGTGGAAAAGGGAGAAAATGGAGGGCGGAAAAGTGTCTTTTGATTGATTTTTAGGTATTTGGTTGTTTATAGTCTGGGGTCATTATAGGTATCCAGTGTGTACACAATGTCAATGTTTGTATTCAAAATGCTTGATTTTGTTTACTTGTATTGTCTCCAGTGAATATTGGCTTACGGAGAACACATAAGTTAATTCGGCAGTTTGTATATTCACAGATTGGACATCAACGTTTGCAAAGGAAAGAAGTAAATATGTAGGTTTCCACCACAGCTATTGCCATGTTACCCACTGTATTGCTTTGTCCTTTCCGTGATAACAACAATTTCATGGGAATCTGTGAGACCAGGTTGACTGCCAGGGCACAAACTCCTCTCAGGTTGTCTGGTCACCTCTTTAACAGTATTTTAGATGTGTTAAATTATAGCACCACTCACCGCTCTGGTATTTTAAGGTGCAGATATGTCATGAAAAAGTTGTGAAAGTTGATTCTTCACCAGCCCCCTCTTCTCCCCAATTAAAGGTCCACCCACCTCTCTGGACATTTATAACACTGCTGCTGCTCTGACTAAACACAGACGTAACACACATGCTGTACACCACCATAGCCTTAGCAGCTATAACCTTCCCAATTATGTGCATAAGCATGTGGCTGACTGCTTTGGCTGGGCCCAGGACAAAGCAATCTAAAAGAGCCCCCCCCCCCCCACACACACACACACACAATACATAGGATGCAATGACGACCCGATTTTGGGCCCCCTCTCTCCCTGGGCCCGGGACAAGTGACCTGTTTGTCCCTCCTTGTCAGCTTCCCTGTGCGTAAGTGTGCCACAATGGCCCCACAAATGTCACCACAATCCATCAAGCATAGTGCTCTGATATGGTGGCATAGTCCATGCAATTTCAAGGCACTCTCTGCATGGCAGGTATTTGGTGGTATTGTGGCTCAAAGCAAAAGGACAATTGTGAGTGTAGTAAGTATAAGGTCAAGAAATGTGAACGTTCAATCTGAATGCTTAAAGAGAGATCATTAAAAGGGACCTACAGAGGATATTAAAAGTGGTCGTGCAGGTTAGTAGTACACATTTACACTATCCATTGTATTTTACTTCGTTGGATAGCCTACCACAAAGGCTTGACAAGGCTTGACATGGCATGACATCGCGTTGGGCACTGGACACCCAAGGGCCTTTCTGTTGAAAGGGAGTCCCCAATGTGACATCATCACTACATTCTGTTTCATTAGTGCACTATCTGAAATTCAGTAGCTAATGTATGCATACATCTTTGTTCTCACTGGAGAACGGGCTTCTCGTGATCATGGTGTTCTCGCAGGAGAGCCGCTGTCCGCGCAGCGCTTTACGTGCCTTACGAGGTCGCTGGACCAACTGTACTCGAGGAGCATATAGGTTAAAAGCAAAATAGCGTATTGGGCAAGGTCGCTGGCCATGGTGCTGAATTTACTGCCGAGCCCAATGTTGGCTACGGTCAAGTGTTTCTTGGGCTTGGGAGTACGGGGCTCCAACTGACGCCTAGTCCCCACACAGCAAACTGCCATGCGGAATCCGCGGAGCAAAATTTCAGATTTTTTTTCAATGTCACACATCTTGAGTGCTTTAAGTACCTATTAATCATCTGTGGCGGTTTACCTGCACCACCACCTTTAAATGCCTTATTCCTTACATTTGTCATCTTGTCTCATTTTAATGTTATGTCACATTGACAAGCTGTTACTATATATCATACGATGCATGTGCTTATTTTGCAATTTAATTATATGCTAATTTATGTATTGCAGGAAGACAACAAGGAGATGGAGAAATCTATTTCTGTCACATGTTAAAAGACTTACTAAATTATACTGTGTGTGTGCTCATTTTGCAATTTAATCATCCTACTGTATGCTGTTTTGTTCATTGCAGGGACAAAAGTATTTTATTGAAAACCCTTCAGAAATGGAGTAACCATGATGTGGGTGTGCTCTGAGTAGGGGATAATAATCGAAATGTATCGATGCATCGATCCTACGGCTGGCGGTTTAATCAAGTCGCATCATATCGTGGGGGCATTCTTAAGTATCGAAATGATCGAATCACTTGCCCCTGTCAAATGCCCTAGCTCCATAACATAATAGAAGTGGAAAAGTAATTGGAAAAAATCGAATCGATTCGAATCACATCGTATCGTGGGTAATTCTTAAGAAATCGATATTGTATCGTATTGTCATGGAGGCTGTGATTTACACCCCTAGCTCTGACGGTCATGCCAAGGAGCTTGGCTCTTTGCTGTAGCAGTCAAAGCATATTTTTGCTTCCCATGAGGCCCGTGTTTGAAGCCAGACTGGGCAGCTCTCCCTCCCCAAGGGACGTAATGTCAGAGAACTGGGGTTGTTTCTTGACATGACCGTGCTTCACTGAGTTTTAACAACAATCACTACCCCTGTCGACTTTTCGTGTAGGCATCTTTTGTTGTGAAGATGATTTGATCACTCAGAAGTACTACCAATAGTTTATGCGATGTTGTTATCACAACAAAACAAATAATAGTTGAACAAATAAAAAATGTTGTTGCATCATGCAAATGTTGTTGCCTGCCTGCAAGCTTGTATAACCATACGTACATGGTCACCACTGGTACTGACCATCCCATAATACTACCATTTCATTTGGCGGAAGTACGTAGAATGGCGCGCAAGGTTAACGTACATGTACCGCTCCTCGGCATTCCCAGCAAACTGCCAATCCTCCATGACCATGAACACATACATACACCACTTATGTTATTTTACTTCAGACATGAAGCTATACCGTTGAAACATGCCAGGGAAAAGATAAAAAAAGCCTTTTACTTGTCTGAGGTAAAAGAAAAACAGTTAGACATAACGAACGTCATACATCTACACACAGTACTTACATCCCCTGGATGGAAAAGGGTTATCTTCAAGAGGGGATTGATGTCACAGTTCCTTAGCTGCAGCTGCCTGCCTTCTTGGGCACACACTCAGTTTGCACTCCATCCCCCGGTAACAGGAGCCAAGAGTGATCAATAATGTCTTTAATTGTAGCCTACTAAACATGTCAATACTTCACCTCTTAAAGGTGTACTGAGTAGGATTGTGGCCAGACTAGATGTTGCATATGCTGCTCATTGATTCTCTGCTGCATATTGGCAGATTTGATCCTTTCATGAATATTTAGGCCTACTAAGTAATAAACTAATATTTACATGTATGACCAAACTACAGTAAGCTTTGTCTATTTCTGGAAATTGATTGATATTGAATCCTTAGGTAGTGCTACTGTAAGTATTTGTTAAAAAAAAATAATTAAAGATATTTTAGAGAATTCCCTGCAGCCGCAGTAGCAGCAGCAGACCTGATCAGATAATGATGGCAGTCCTCTGGTTCAGGACTGGACTGGGGGAGAAATAGGGCCCGGGCACTTTTGGCTTTAAGGGCCCCCTCATAATTAGCGAAAATGCCCGCTATGCCAGATGGCCAGTCCAACCCTGCTCTGGTTCCTCTGGGCCGGATGTGGCCCAGGATTGAGACGGTACCAAACCCAAAGGCAGAGTGGTGATGAGTGGCCAGTCGATCATGCCTCATCATCAGCCAGAGACATGGCAACTCTGTAGAATCATTTCAATCAAAAAGTGGGTGAATATAGCATTACAGCTGTTTTTTAATTGTGTGTGTGTGTGTGTTTTTCTGTTTCTCATCTTGCTACGTATTTCACAAGATACAGTTGTAGTGTGAACACTAAGGGCCAAAACATACCAAGGCGGAACGGAACGGTCGCGGGACGAACGCGGTCTTTCTGCTTAGCTTCGGCCGGTGTGTTTTTCTCTGCCTTTCACAATGACAGCGTCGGCGAGCGTGGCCAGTCCTGTTAAAAAAAACCCCACAGCTAAAGCTAGCGTGCTACTTTGCCATTCATTTGAATGAGACACCGCAGGTCGCCGGGTCGCTCGAGTTCTATTTTCCAAATGCAGCGTGGCGCGGAGCCGGCTCCCGCGCCGCTGACGCCCGACTACTGCCGGTTGGTGTGTAAGGACTGATATGTTTCAATGTATTTTCACCGACACCGGTAAAAAACGCGGCCGCTCCGCAATGCTTTACCGCCCTGGTGTGTAAGACCCCTAAGACTTTGCTTCCTTACAAAAAGGAAACAAATGTGTCACTAAAAGACACACTCATGCACACACATACACACACACACACACACACACACACACACACACACACACACACACACACACACACACACACACACACACACACACACACACACACACACACACACACACACACACACACACACACACACAAGAGCACACATACACACACACACACACACACGAGGACATATACACACACACACACGAGCACACATACACACACACACACACAACTAACACGCGTACAGCAGATGTTCTCAGTTACACACAAGCACACAGTGCTACGAATGAAAGAAAATAATTCAGGCATGCATCCTCCTCAGCACACATACAGAGCACAATGTCACTGTTGCTGACTGACAGGTAACGGTGAAATTCTTTTTCCGCCCACCTCCACTCTCTCTACCCCTCTCTTGTGGTCTTTATTGCTTTGTTTTTCAATGTACTTTGACACCCGCCTCCAAACACACACACACACACACACACACACACACACACACTGACACACACCACACACGCACGCACATTAGTTGTCGCTCTTACGAAGTCAGAATCTGAAGTATCAACACTGCTGACATCTCCATGGCAACTGTACGACAGAAGGCGATTGGTTGGAGGAGGGTGACATTCCATTCCTTTGCCCATCGATGCGTATCGCTCATAAGTGCTTGGAGGATTGGGGCCCCATGCTGCATGGCCTCTCCCACAATGTGGAATATCGACAAATTGAGCTGTGAAACTTTAAATAGCGTGCTTTTAGTTTCACATTTTTGGGTATTATGATCAGAGGTGCATCTTGCCACCAGGCAAGGCAGGCAGACGCTTGGGGCCCCCAAGCCCCTCCATAGTGAATAACAGCCCACATTTTACCACGGTATCGATTTTGGTTCAAATGCTCATTTTTTTGCATTTGCGCTTGGGGCCCCACCGAATCGCCTCTGATTATGATAACAACACTATTACCACTCAGGGCTGCTGACAGCTTTGGCTGGGCCCGGGACAAAGTCATCTGAAAGGGCCCCCCTTCATATACATGCAATGTAACTGGGATTCCATTCTGGGCCCCTCATCTCTCTGGGCCCGGGACCACATATCCCTGTCGGCTGCCCTACTGCTACTACTACTATTACTACTCCGACTACTTCTACTACTACTACTAATAATAATTATGTTTATTAATTTCTATTGTGATATCGCAGTAATACAAAATGTTTGCTTGTGTGCCAAGGTCCATGGCCATAGGATTAATGCCAAGAGCTGGGGAATCGGTAATGAGTTTTCTTGGCCTGTCTGTCTACTGGAGAGGGGTTAGACAAGGGGTGAGAGTTAGACAGACAAGTCTATGAGCGCTCTGCTCTCCCACTTGATGTTTTCCAGCCTACATGACTTTGTACTAGACCAAATTAGAAAATGATGAAGCAATTACAACGGCATGCTCACATGTTTGCACACATCATCAAATGTATCACACACACACACACACACACACACACACACACACACACACACACACACACACACACACACACACACACACACACACACACACACACACACACACACACACACACACACACACACACACACACACACACACAGATAGAGCTCGAATTATGCAAGCCATAGAGTGCATGCCTATAATTAAACATAGGATGAATATAATTTACATTCATTATAACTAAAAGACCTGCTACTATGTCTGCATTTCAAATACACATGTTGTTTATCGCCTTTGACTTGGAAGGACGACACTTCTCAACAGTGCTGGACTGGGTTCAAAAAACCTAGAGGGATTATAATAGATAGAGGGATTATTATATGTAAATAATAGAGGGATTATTTGTTAAATTAGCTCTGAGGCACATTATTCATCACATTTCGGTAGGAAAATCTGTGAACCTTTTTTTGATGACTTTGTTTTGTTTGCTTGCATGTTGTGAATACAGCCGGGTGGGGCATGGGGCTTGGCTGACAGCTTTGGCCTGGCCCAGGACAAATCATCGGAAATCCTGAATGAAGATAAGACACTGGATCAGCACAGATGAGATGCTTTTCTTTTTTAATCAAGTGCACAACATATTAGGTACTGACGTTGGACTCTGATGAAGATGGCTTCCCACTGAAACGTTAGTCCCTAATATGTTGTGCACTTGATCAAAAAGAAAAGCATATCATCTATGCTGCTCCAGTGTCTTCTCTTCATTCAAGATTACCTGTCTCTATCCCACACCAGATGAAAAAACAGAAGCATGTGGAACCCCTTTTTTGTTCATCTGAAAGCCTCTCTCCCAATGCATATGAAATGAGAACCGTTCTGCGGGACTGTGCAGTAGGCTATATTCTCAACTATACATAGGGATATTTACTGTAATGACTACTACTGTTTGGTATGACATTGGTGAGTTTACTCTTTACGTAAACATATTTGTTTGTACAATAGTACCCTCTTGTGGTGATTATACTTCATTTGGCTGGAACAAGCTTTGTATCGTTACATCTAGGTACAATTATAGATGATAAGCTTACATGGAATGCAAATACTCTCGCAAGACACTTAAAGACTCAACAGAGACTTTATTTTCTTAGGATACTGCATCGCTTCGTGACCTTTGCAATTCAGTGTTGGGGTCTTTCTGTTAAAAACACAGACACAGACTAGAAAAGAGTACACAGTAGGTTTCAAAATAACTGGGAAAGTTAAAACTACCAGGCACATTTCTGATGACTACAATGCTAACTTGGCTTTGAAGATATTAGGCGATCCATCCCACCCTTATTCTCCTAGTACCCCCCCACTCAGATAAAGGTTTTTAATCAAATAGAGGACTGACATCCTTTGTGCCAAGAAGCATTCAAGTTAAGTTAAGTTCAGAGAGGTTAACTTTAATATAACACATGTCCAGAATTTTTTGGCCAGTATTTCATTTTCATTTTAA
>NC_085875.1:3320015-3325015 GCF_034702125.1 Engraulis encrasicolus | reverse complement strand
TTGACTGTGAAGGAAAGGCACTTTCCATCAGTCCTTTACCCTTTACACTGTTATGGACCAAATTATTTTTACAGCGCTTTTCCCAGAAAAGACAGCCATTAAGTGCTTTACAATTTCATCAGACTCGTGGAACTCTGAGACAGGCAGAACACTGAAATGCGTATGTGTAATAAAAAAGTCAAATACATGTAGCAACCTTCTCTTACTTTTCAGTTTTACAATAATTTGGTCAGCACCCTAAAAAGAAGAACAATCTGTTTGGGTGAAGCCTGCTCCAACGTTTATGAACTTCCAGTATAATTACTAGTAAAGCAGAGGTGCGAAGGTGTCATGATTGAAATGACAAGTGTTCATGTGTTCCTCTCTTCGTTCTCATTACCTGACTCTTGCCCTCTGGTATGCCTGATGTGCGAGGAAAGGGAACGCCCCCCCGTGACGTTGCTGAACGCAGCCAGGTGATGTAAATCAGGTTACCGTTCTCATGCCCATGTAAAGGCTCTTGACATCCTCTCAAGGATGTCTAATTTCTGTAACTGTTGTGAAAAGGTGAAAGGAGGACCTCAGTGCATGAGATATCCAGCTGACCTGACACTGATGAGTATACTGCCTCATGGGGAGCAGATTCCATTTGAAAGTAAAAAGTAACTTTGGGAAGTCTCTTAGGGAAAATATAGGCTATATATTTTTTTTCAATATTACATTTACATTTTTTAGTATTATGCTTCATTCGCAAGAATCCATTAAAGGGACACTGTGTAGGATTTTTAGTTGTTTATTTCCAGAATCAATGCTACCCATTCACTAATGTTACCTTTTTCATGAATACTTACCACCACTATCAAACTCAAAGTGTTCATTATGACTGGAAAAAATGCACTTTTCATACATGAAAAGGGGGATCTTCTTCATGGTCCGCCATTTTGAATTTCCAGAAATAGCCATTTTTAGCTGTAAAACTGACTGCACTTGGGCCATACTAGAAAATATTAGTTTATTACTTAGTAAACTATCATGAAAAGATAAAAATTTGGCAATAGGCAGCCCAGTTTCAATGAGCTATATAGTTGCAGTACCTTTTTTGACCATTTCCTGCAGAGTGTCACTTTAAATATTTTATTTGGAAAGTCATTATGGACCTGGGAGATGTCACATAGTACGTGCGTAACTGGGGTGTTTTCAGACCCTTTCTCAAACCTGCAGAGCGAGAGCAACAGTGATACGGCATGGGAGACAGACAAAGCTGGGCTACTGTAAGTTGTGCATCTGTTTGAGGTGTCTAAAGGGAGGCTTACTAATGTCTTACACCTAGCTGTGCAAGCTGGCATACACACACACACACACACACACACACACACACACACACACACACACACACACACACACACACACACACACACACACACACACACACACACACACACACACAAAGATACACACACACACACACACACACACACACACACACACACACACACACACACACACACACACACACACACACACACACACACACACACACACACAGAGAGATTACACGTGGCAGTGCATATTGGTACTACCTGTAAGCCAAAAAAAGAATATGTGTTTAAAAAAAAGAGATGACCTGTCAGTTTATGAATTACACATTTGCTTTGAATGCAAAACAGTGATAGGAATTCATTTCTTTTTACAGTCAGAGAAATCATTTCACTGCTGTATTCAACAAAAACAAATAGGCCTACATCTGAGAGCATAGTAAAATTTCTAGTTATGGCCTAACACATTCCAACATATTATGAAAATGATCATATAATGAACTGAA
This sequence comes from Engraulis encrasicolus, assembly GCF_034702125.1. NCBI lineage: Eukaryota > Metazoa > Chordata > Actinopteri > Clupeiformes > Engraulidae > Engraulis > Engraulis encrasicolus. The sequence continues at coordinate 3,323,214 of NC_085875.1, read as the reverse complement.
TAAAAATGAAAACCATAAATAGCACAGTAATGGTTTATGTGCTTTGTCAGTCCAAGTCTGGATTTGTGAATGCTTCCTGCATGAGCTCCAAGGCAGCCTCAGTGTGAGTTTAATATCTGTGATTACTGTAAGTTTCTCCCGACTCTCCTTGGAGGGTGGCATGCCATTGCAGCTGAGATAAGATGAGGTGTTGTTGCCTGGAGACCAGCCAAGGACACAAATCCGACATTTGAAACCAGACTCATGGATTTGCTCGGGGGTTTGTTCCACAAATCATCTTCTGTCAGGCTCCTGTTAGCAACAGACTGGCGGGGCAGCAATTTTTAATGTCTCACAACACACTCCACTAAGAAAAAACATTTATCATGGCATGCCACAGCCCTGTTTAGAAGCTGTTTACATGTGGGCTAATAATTCTTAATTCTTTAAGTTCAAACATTTACTAGCATTTATATTAAAGTGGTTTTATCTTAAGAAGAGTGCCTTGGCATCTTGCCCCCTTTTTAATTTTTTTTCTACGTCTTGGCCAAAGAGCACCTTCAAACCACCACCAGTTTTACTACTTGAACGCCACAGCCCACCAGCCCTCTCTTTTTTTAACTGTTTACATGCTTATGGATATTTTTGAAGACACATTGGTTTTGGCCTCTGGTGAAGGCTACACATAAACAGTTGTAGAATTTATAAGTTTAGAGTTTTAGAATTCGCATTTCAAAATGATTCTAAAATATCCCATTTAGGGGGCTAAAACGCACCTGTCACAGTGGAGTTTAAATTTTTTTTTAAATCCACATACCCCCTGTACAGCACCTTAGACTGACAGTTTGAGTACACAAACATCTCTAAACACCAAAAAATATGTAGGCCTACTGTATATTATATATTCACATAGTTTCACCTGTGATTCTGAGATATACTGAAATAAGCAGAGGCAGTTCTAGGGTAGAGCCTAAGTTGGGGCCTCAGACGAAAATGCAAAAGAATGAACATTCACAACAAATCGCCACTACTGTCTGTAGTTTAAAGTCTGAGCTGTTATTCCCCATCTATAGGCTTGGGGGCCCCAAGCGGCTGCCTACCTGCCTGCCTAGCCTGGTGACAAGATTCGCCTCTGCATATACGGTCCTGTTTAACAGTCATCTCGTCTTGTCTGTGCCAACAGCAGTGATGGCCTGCGGTGATCAAGCCTGTCTGCAGGGGAGAGGCAGATGGTGGGGCAGGTCTGATGCACGACGACAACCACGGACGATGCCACCGACACCACCCTTTATCAGGAGGAGAACGATGCGTGCCACCGACACCACCACCCTCCAGGCGGAGAGCGATGTGTGCCACTGACACCACCCTCCAGGCGGAGAGCGCCTTTGGCATACGAACATGACCTTATCTCTTCCATACTGCACATTTGGTATTCTGTCTACACATTGATTCACATTCAGTTTGGCATGGACATGTTGTAAAACATGTTCATATATTCACCTCATCTTCAATGTTCATACATCATTGTACTGAAGTGTTTTATGGACAATATGTTCACAGATTATGTACAGTATATATTTTCTCCTTTCCTTGGCTTTCAATCAACAACACTTTCCACCTTTTCATCCCTGGTGTTCTTAATGATTACTCTGCCCAATAAAATCTACTTTTCAACAGATTCATCTGCTTGTTAGGCCTGATCAAATGGTTTTCATATCAACCCAGTCTCTCACCCAACGCTTCAGAATGCATTTCAGTAGGCTGTAAAGGTATATTTATGGCCTGAACCTGATAATGCAATAATTTCCTGATAATGTAATATCCTAGCCTGGGAACTCCCATACTGCCTTTAGTTCTACACAATCGTCTCGAAAGACAGTCTGGCGAGGATGACTCATAACGGCCAAGTAATGGCACCTGTGTCATAATGGCCAAGCATTCCGACCTTTACAGTTTCTCTGCCCAATCAGAGAGCAGGGCAGTGTGTCATAATAGCCAAGTATTCTGCCCCCTACGGAATTTAATATAGGCAACTCCCCAGACCTAATCTCACTTGTGATAGGTCTGGTGTTAATCAGGCAAGTAATATCCCCTGATGATGTAACAATAACCGGCACATAAGTCCTGAAGGGCCCATTATTATTATTATTATTATTATTATTATTATTATTATTATTATTATTATTATTATTATTATTATTATTGTTGTTGTTGTTGTTATTATTATTATGACATCATCAGGTTCTACATGCCCAAACCTCAAACTATGAGGCCAAAGTTCCTCTTTTGTGTCACCTCATTACGTAAAAGGCCAGGTTGCCTGCCTAAACCTTTTCCTAAACTTAGCCACCATTGAAACAAGCTTGTCACATTGGTAGGCTTTTAGGCTACTTAATGATGTGACACAAAATGGCTACCTTTGCCTTTATCATGCCACAAAGCGGTGAGAACTGGTATCTTGAGGCTTGCTCAAAGTGTCAACATATGATGAGTGTGAAACTGTGTAATTCACCTTTCATGCCAAAGGCGCCTACATTTTATTTGTCTATTAAAATACTTTTGAAGCCGTATTACAAACTGTTGTCATGGTTACACTCCTCTCCTGCTCTCGGTGGGACTGTGTCTGTTGTGGATGTCTGTGTTCTCATGGCTGTTTCCTCGTCGCATGTTACGTTATCACATCATGGCAGCAGTGCAAGAAGCGAAATTGCAGCTTTTATCCAAAGGCGAACAGCTTGAATAGGACACCTGGAACTGTGTAATAACACCAAACAGGATATATGAATCTCATGGCATGAGACAACATTCTGACCTAAAGCAATTTCAGCAACAGACTGCTGTGACTGAATGTATGCAGCAGGGCTTGACACTGGCACCTGCCAACCAGCCAAATGCTGGTAGAACTTGGCTGTGGCTGGTAATACTTTCAGTGTCACTAGCCAATTTGGCTGGCAGCTTATTCTTTGATACGACATACACAGTAGTCCACTATATTCTGTTGTTTGCCCCTTGTGCATCAATTGTTTGTTTTTAAGTTCAAGAAAAAGCTCTGTAACACAGTTTTTATTTGCTTGATATACTTTCATGTAGAAAGCTATACACTCATCTTGCTTTAGCACCTCATCTTCTGAGGTTAGAAATAAAAACATATACAACAAAATAAACCATATAGAATCTGTGGCTAGTGAAATACCTGAATGGCACTAGCCACAGTGGCTGG
>NC_085875.1:3285015-3310015 GCF_034702125.1 Engraulis encrasicolus | reverse complement strand
ATCATTTTCAAAGCATGTGATTCTTGCATTAGATGGAGAATAGAACAAAGAAGGAAAACATATCAGCTGTTAAAACTGAGCAAAATTATTGATTTGGTGGATATTCATTACCATGAAAAATAAACGTGTTTCAAAAGAGTTGTGACAGGGGCAATAAACGGCACAACACAACTTGGCACACTTACACATGTTTAGGTAACACTTTATTTGACGCCGGTGTCATAAGCATGTCATTACAGTGTCATAATACCTGTAGTGTCATGACACAGTCATATAAGTCATAAACATTATGTTCATGTTGACTGTTGGCCTTAAGTGACATTCGGTTATGGCAAAGACAACCCAAAGTTGTGCCATGACACTATTATGACACTGTAATGACATGCTTATGACACCGGCGTCAAGTTAAGTGTTATGTTTATCTGGTGCATGTCATTGAAGCAAAACGTGTTATTGAAATGTATTTACATGCTTTCACTTATTTAGTTTGATGTTTTTGTGTGTATACAAGAATTAATCAAATAAATAATAATTTATACAATAATTTCCCCACAGTGTTTTCACTATCAGGGAAAGACTTGTAACCAGGGCTCGAGTTATAGGGAGATGCGGGGGGATCCCTACAATGAAAATGGTCAAAAATCATCCCCCTCTAAAACAGACATCCCTTCTTCACTTATTATGTTAATATTGCACTTTTAACAACTACATTTTCAAAAATTCTCAGTAGGAGAAACATCTGAATCTCCAATAATCAGAATCCTTCTCTGATCATCCCCCCTGCTTTGATTTTACAACTCGCCCAGTGCTTGTAACCAACAGTATCCAATCCAGTCCAATCAAAATCTATTTTTAAACCAGAAAGGATATCGTTTTCTTGGGGTTTTAGCCTAACATTATAGCTGACAAATGATTATTTTTTATAACACGTTAACATCTTGCTAATGTTCCAAACAGCAAACTGAACAAGGATACTGTATATTTTATGTGATTAGACAAAGTGGGTCATAATTTCATACATTACAACTGTCTATGGTATGGGAGTTTGGAGAAGCTGCCTGTACTGCAGTATTTGACCTATGACCTATGCACAAATCATTATGCAGCTTTTGACAACATTCCGGCACTTGTTTTTTTCCCCCCAGGAACTTAATATAGCAAAAAGTAATTTTCTGTTCCAATTAGTTCTATGTCGGGTGTTTTCTAGTCACTGATTACCCAAACGAAACATGATAGAGTACTTAATGAGGCATGAAGTGTAGCTGTCCGTGAGCAGCACACACACACACACACACACACACACACACACACACACACACACACACAGTCACACACATGCGCGCGCACACACACACACACACACACACACACACACACACACACACACACACACACACACACACACACACACACACACACACACACGCACGCACGCACACATACACACACGCACGCACACACACACTCACACACACACACACACACACACACACACACACACACACACACACACACACACACACACACACACACACACACACACACACACACACACACACACACACACACACACACACACGCACACACACATACACATGAACACACACACACACACAGCTGTTTTGGGGCAGGCGGGCATGTGAGCAGAGCATCAGTCCCTCATTGCTCAGATTGCCGGCATGTGAAAAGTGCTCTTTGGTGCCAGAGTGTGACCTGAATACATCACATGTTGCAGTCGACTCGTTTGGCCACGCTGGTCCCCATCCTTGCCCTCCACACTAAATCAGTATTCCCACCCAGGGCTGTACTGGGGGAGAAATAGGGCCCGGGCACTTTTGGCTTAAAGGGTCCCCTCATAATTAGCGACGAAGAACTGACTCACAAATTAATATACGGTATATATATTTTTGACATTTCTGAAAATAGGGGCCCACAAGGGTGCGGGGCCCAACGAGAAATACCCGCTATGCCAGATGGCCAGTCCGGCCCTGGTCCCCTTGCCCTCCACACCACATCAGTATTCCCACCCATGCAGCCACGGCGTGAATAGACATGGCTGCCGTCTTACAAGCCTCTCTAGTGGCCCAACCCTGGACAACAGCGAGAGAAGCACACACTGAGCCCTTAACCAGATGCACCAATTATTATTATTATAATATATTATTTTTTTTAACATCCGCAAGTCTCATCAAGGCTTAGTCTCCTTTCATAATAATAATAATAATAATCGGTTCCTCTGTGTAGTAGAGCCTTGAGCACTGTTAATGGTGGTTGCTGCTCTGTGGTGGTGGAGGAGGAGGCAGCTTTGCCTTCTGGTTTGAAATCATCCATCAAAAGCAGGAGACACCAGGCTTTGTTCCACGGTATCCATGCCTTCAGGATAAGGGGAGGAGGCACTCTGAGAGAGAGACCCTATGAAAATCAACATCTCACATCTCAGATCTGCAGGCAGCAAATCGATATGTGGCCCCCTCTCTGGCTTATCACAATACCACAGTAAAGCCACACACATGTTCATGCAGAAAGCTGATAGTGCCTATGTTGTCATGAGGGGAAAATGTTGGTTAAATTTGCTGTAAATATTAACCAAGTAGACCTGCGTATTGTCCATTTTAATATGTTTACATAAGCATATGACAATGTCAAAAAGATGATGATGATGTCACATGACATCTCTTAATTGCTTTTCAATCAGTAATAGTGTCCTCAGAGACTGTCTTTGTGGTTGTGGAACAGTAGGGTGTCTTTGTTCGTCCTTAGATGCTTTGATCAAAAGATCACATCAGTTACAACAACATGTCAATATCTTTTAGTAAAATGAGGGCAGAAAGATGGAAGCATTTTTTTCCGCCTGTCTCTCCGCTTGTTGTCTTTGGTAGGCTCATTTACATGTCCATGACTTTCACCATGCCAGAAGCATAGCTGGACCTGCCATGCGCAACAGAGATTAAGAATAATTGTCATTGATACCGTGAGGTCCAAGGTCGACAGGAGAAGCGATGTGTGTGTGAGGGAGAATGGCAAGTGAATGGATGGCTTCCTCGTTTAATTGGGCCTGGGGAATTATACCCTATACAGAATACACTCTGACAGAACGAAACATCCAAATGATTCATTCACACACAGCACACTCGCGTCGGAATCTCGTATCTTAATGTTTTTGAGAGATTTACTGAATGAGCAGACTAATAGCCTTCAAATGCGTAATGGACCTCTCAACACAATGACATCATGGATGAACTAATAAACACCAGCCTACTTGCTGACAGATTTGCTCTAATATTTAGGCGAATTTACTCCGGTAGAATAACATCAAGCGTTAAAATGACAACATAGTTCATTCAGGAGATTGCAGATATACCCCATAGCCTGTCGCTGAGAATACGCCCAACTCTGACAGCTTAGTCCGCATTAGATCCATCGCAATTCCCTTCTCTGGGGTGAGAGAGAGGCAAGTTTCTTGCCCGTTCAGATGGCTGAAGTGCTGGACAGCTCCTCCGCGACTCCGTGTGGGCGGGGCGTAAAGTGGACCGTCTCTCCATCGTCTGCATGCACTCCTCGCGCTGGATTGTCCCTGAGAAGCTTTCCCAGAATTGGCTTCATCCCAGAGCGGTAATATATAGTTAATTGTAGAGCACACTGATGTAAATATCTTTTCTCGTTTTCTTGCCCAGGAAGTATTCCTAGAAGGTATTTGGATTTTTGTCTTATTAGCGAAGGACACCAGGACTAATTTTTTTGGGAAACTGATTTTCAGACATTGGTCTCAGACAATGGTCCCTTTGTGTGTGATTACTTCATTTTGAACAAACTGTGTTGATTTTCTACCAAGGCGTGAACGGAGCCTACGTTTAAAGCTCAAGGCGTTTTTTTACCTGTAACTTTGGCAAGGCGGACATTGTGATTCATCACCGCACAATCTCCTTGTAGGCTATCTTCGAATCAGAGGCTACACGTCTTGGAGCGCTACCTGCAACACTTACCTTACACATTACACATGCTTCTTCAGAGATAGCCTACCTGGACATACCACGGACCCGGAGATGAATGCGTTCAGAGTCCATATATTGTTTTTGTTTTGCTTTTTAGCTGTTGACGTCGGAAAAGGTAAAACAACACAAAAAAGAGAGAAAAAACCCCCAGTATTCTTATTATTATTATTGTTGTTGCTATTAGGACTATTATTATTATTATTATTATTATTATTATTATTATTATTATTAGTCTGTTATTATTAGGCCTATTATTATTATGCCTATCATTATTAGGCCTATTCTACATGTTTTTATAGCCTACAATTGTGTTTTTGTGGAAGTAAGATTGGCTAAAAATACAGTAATTAGGCTACAACCAGTAGAATAACCACTCTGTGTTATAAATGGACATTTATTCATGTTGCTCTGCTTACACCCTGAAACAGGATTGGAATGCGCAGCCGGATGTAATGAAGACAATGGGGTTTGTGAAGAAAATGGCACATGCAGGTACTGTATGTATGGAATCTTTATTCTGTAGCTTACTGCTTGTTGGCATAGTGTTGAAATCCCTTAATGGTCTCCTGCTGGCACGTAGGCTAGCAAGTAGGCTATGGGGCCCCAAATGAGAACCTAGAAGTCCCCCCCCCCCTGTTTTGTGAGACTACCCAATTGTAAACAGGAAACACACCCCAGTGTAGTGATTGCTTTCTGGCAGTGAAAGCAGGGCAGGCCAGAACAGTGTTACACCTGCCCAATCTGATTTAGACAAGTGGTTCTTACCTGCGGGAAGAGTCTTGGGACCCACAATGTTCCATGGTCATTATGTTCTGACCCATTTTTTTGGTCTCGCTATCGGAATCTTCAAATAATTATGAAAGATATATATATGCATTTGAAAATACGCATCATAATTTGCATTGTATGCGGACATACAACATATGAAACGTGTGTCACTCTTTCTTCAGTCATTTATTCAATACCACCTTGTTTCAATTTTGTGACTGACAATAAAAGGATGAATTAATACATTTTTACACTGAAACTCCGAGACCCACCCAGGAGCCATCCGCTACCCACTTTTGGGTCCCGACCCACCAGTTAAGAGACACTGATTTAGACTATATTGTCAGCTGTGAGATTCTGAATTCAAAATGTTTTATTCATGCCAAAGGGTTGTTTTATTGCCAGGGCTCCTTCTGTACAGTATTTCAATGAGGGAAAAATCATTTTGTGGAGGTCACACGTGTCAATGTTAATATCTCCTCCTCTCCTCAGGTGCAAAGCAGGTTGGCAGGGCGCGGTGTGCGAGCAGTGTGTGCCGTTCCCCGGCTGCGTTCATGGGACGTGTGAAAAGCCCTGGCAGTGTGTGTGTGAGGACGGCTGGATAGGGAGCCATTGTGACCAAGGTGAGGAGACGGAGTCCGAGCATCGCGCCTGAGCCTGATTGCAAATCATTAGTCTGTCCTGAGGGATTGGTCACGTGATGGTGTGGCTTTTTTGTATGCTCTCTCCTTGTAGCTATAGACCTTTTCTGGGGTGGCGGGTAAGGAAGGCTAAAAATAACTCGCAGCTGTCTCCCTCCTGTTTGAGGGTCTTATCTGGGATATCGTGCACAAACTAATGAGATTCTGCTTTTACTGCATGTCTTCTTCTGTCTGTTTTCTCATTCCATTCCTTTACCACCGCTCTCAAGAGACTGCGACTTACAATAAAGGGAGATCAAACGAGAGAGAGAGAGAGAGAGAGAGAAAGAGAAAGAGAAAGAGAAAGAGAAAGAGAAAGAGAAAGAAAGAAATAGAGGATTCTATATTTGTGCTAAACGAGCAAAAACAAGAGGCACAATAATAGAAAAAAAGAGACAGAGAAGTAATTTTTCCAAACCAGAATTCCACCCACCTCATCATTGTCTGTGTTCTGTGTTTGGCTCTTCCTCAGACACCAACCCTTGCTCCTCTAAGCCTTGCTCTGGCAACTCCACCTGCATCGAGACGGGCGAGGGGGGGTACCTGTGTGTCTGCCCCCCTGGGGGGTACTCTGGGGACCGCTGCCACCTCCGGAGGGGACAATGCCAGGACGCCAGGTAATGAGCCAGGGGCGGAGCTATAGGGGGGGGGGGGCAGGGTACTGTATGGGGGGCCTTATCAGTGTTTCGCCCCCCGGGGCCCTGTGTGCCTGTGTGTTCCATGATAATGAGACAGGGACGGAGCTGTAGGGGGGAGCAGGGTACTTGGCCCTGGGCCCAGGGCCCTGCTGTATTGATAGTTGGGGCCCTATTATGAGCCAGGTTCGGAGCTATGGGGCCAGGAGGGGAGCAGGGTATTTGCCCCTGGGCCCAGGGCCCTTCCGCATTGATATTGAGTTGGGGCCCTATTATGAACTTGGCAGGCTGTATGGGGGGCCTTATCAGTGTTTCTCCCCCGGGGCCCTGTGTGCATTTCTTCCGCCACTGTAATGAGCCACCTCCAGCATCTCCTCTCATGGTGTCCTATTCAGGCCGTTCTTTTTGAAATGAAAACTGCAGTCATACAGGGAAAAACACATACTGTACAGTACATACTGTGCTCCTTTTCACAGCTTTTTTTCTTTAGTCCCCTCTGGGGTGCATTTCCCGAAACCATAGTTGCTAACTGTGCTAGCTACTTTGTTGTTTGCAATGAAATTTCCCATTGGCAACTACCAAAGTTGCTAACTGGCTTTCGAGAAACTCACCACACAGACAGACATGGGTAAGGGTCAATAAACATCCTCTGGGTCAGCTGAGCTCGGCTCTCCAAATTCATTTTATATACCTAATAGAGCTGTAACGATACACTCAACTCACGACTCGGTTCGTATCACGATTTTTGACTTACGGTTCGATACCCACAATTTCTGAAATGTATCTCATTTGAAGTTTGGAAGTACCATCACATCAAATTATATGGCTGAATTCAGCTCGAATGATAGGCACGCCTATTTACAGTAACCAGCTGCATATCAATTAACTATCCAGCATTTATTCACACCTGTCTCCAGTCAGAAATTGTCTTTCTCGCTCGCACCCACCACCTACTCGTTCACCTCCTTTACGCCGCTCTTCTATTGATTCGTCAAACGTCTTGCCCTAGCTTCCTCTCAGATCACCTCACTCCATTGCTCTCCAACCATCATCCACCAGGGTTTACACATGTCTGCGGGCGCAGATACTGCCGAGCTCTCAGTGGCGACCCGTACTCCCGAGCTTGAGAATGTTTACTGCATAGACATTTCTCAGCCGTGGCAGAACTTCAGCACCACGGCCAGCGACATTGCCCAATACGCCACGTAATCTATCTCAGCTTCTTGAATGCAGTGGTCCCTGCGGACCCCATGAAGCACTTTGATGATCGGTCCACTGTGTGGACAGCCACTCTCCTGCGAGAGCGGCACGATCACGAGAAGTCTGTTCTCCAGAGAGAACGAAGATGTATGCATACATGCTTAATCCAAATTTCAGAGAGTGAACTAATGAACAGAGGCTCTGCGCAGAGGGGCTGACTCAGTTTGGGGTGATGAGTTTCCATCCATTTCCCACATGAAGTGGATTACTGTTTCATCAAAATCTTCTGTTTGCGCCCTTTCCTTCCTCCACACCAGAATGCCTTTGTCACCTTTTTAAAATTGCATCCAAAGATCACTCCAGCATCCTTGAAATATGAGGGTCTTAGACTAGAGCATCTTAATCTCTCCTGAGGAAATGAAATGTCCTGTTGAGCTTGGCCTCTGATATGGCTTCTTGAGGGGGTTCAGTGAAAATCGTGTCTCGCTATCACAGATGGTTTTTACAATTCATTTTTTGTACCTATTGTGGCTATTTTTTTTTTAAGTCAATACATTTCTAGTGCAAAATATGTTTTAAAGCTTTGTTTTTTTTTAAAAAAGCAATGCAATTATAACAAACAATCATTTTTTCTCTGTGCTTCCCCTTGGGTGGTCTTGCCGTAGGCCTACTCTCATTCAAATGTTGTATCCAGATGGTGTGGTGTTGCCTAATTAAGCTCTGAACTCTGTTTGAGTTTTCAAAAGGATTGAATCTTCTTTTACCCAGTCACTAGTTATTCGTCTGGAAGAAGGCATAAATTAATGCATCATCCTTCTTTGTTCACACCCTCCCTCATCCTTTGTTTTGTTGATTGGCTCGGTTGGGAGCCTCGTCAAAGAATATCAGACGTAACGTGCACGGAAATAAATATTGAGTAGAAGTTTACTGATAGACAGGCTAAGCTTGCCCATTAAGTGTAGCAGATGAACTGTAATTGATCTGTTTCCTTGTTGATGTCTTTCACTAGTTTGAATACATTCTTCTCCAATGGCGTTTATAAAATACTTCTTACAGTTAAGTAGCTGTCAGCATTTTTTAAAGCATCTTAATTGCTAAATACCTTCTTGACAGTGTTACCATATTAACTAGGCCTATACACATATACATTTATAAACTTATATATCAAATACAAATAATATAGCCTATTATATACATAGATCAGGGTCATGCTTAAACCAAACAACTATTGTGAAAACAAAGCTAAAACATTTGGGGCAAATCCATCCACCCGGTCAGAAGTTATGGGCCAAACAAAACTTGAATTCAAGTGTTGACTTCCAAAATCTAATCAGCTCATGAACCTACCCTAGAACATTAACACACCGAATCTGGGACAAATCCATCCATCTGTTCAAAAGTTAAATCCAATCTGTGCAAAAACCATCCCCATCACTCCGCAGCGAATTGGTCAAAGGAGACTTCTTTTTGTAGCTGAGTGTTTCACCTGACCAAAATTGTTTTAACCCCTTAAGACACTGCATTATAAATTAGCTGTTACCAGAATGACAATGACCAACTCGTAATGTAATACTAAAGGCCCCGTGCAATGTCATAGTGGTGTAGTAGTTAACTTTCAATGTCTATTACAGTGTGACATAGGAGGTACTGCGTGCATTAAGGGGCCACATAATGAAAACAAAGTGTGACCCATGTCTGATTTTTTAAATGTTGGCCTACTGTGTGTTTCTCTCACATTTACCAGAGATAGCAAGAATCTTCCTGTTTTCTCTCTGGATTTACTCTTCTTATAGTAAATTAAATGAATGTGATTTCATTACTGTAACTACATGTAAGCTATCCACTTTGACCTGTGATCTACTGTACCATTTTCACATATTGCATTGTAATAACAAGCCTTTTTCACGGGCCCCGTGGTAATTCTCTGCAGACCCCCAGCAGTTCCTGGGGTCCCTGGACCCCACTTTGAGGAAAGAAGGGAACCGGTATCTATCTAACGCCCTGGATCTTTAAACCAGTGTTTCTCAAACTTTGTCAGACCGAGGACCACTTTGTACCCTCAAGAATGATCAGGGACCACCTATCAACTAAATTGACAGCTGGCGGGTGATAATTTGACACTGCTAATTCCGATGCAGGTCACTTACTTTTTATTCACATTTACAAGCCTGTCTTATTGTGGTGAAAATATGACTTCAGCTATGTTTAGCTTTGTAATAATGTTACAAATATAGCCTACTGCTAGCTTGTCTTGGAAAAGTAGAAATCCCCTCGCGGACCACCTGAGCTTTGTCACGGACCACCAGTGGTCCCCGGACCACACTTTGAGAATCACTGCTTTAAAGGAACTAGGAGCTTTGACACTGGACCTGTAGATTACATCTATTTCACCCAAAGGAGTTGCCAGGCTGTCAAGATATGAATGGGCATCAGAGTCGTTATGGCCATAGCCTACATTTCCCAAGGCCAAAACTGCTCCGATAGTGGAGAGCACTTAGGCCTAAGCACTGCCTTGAATTTTGCAAATAACACACAATTGATGATCCTTCTTGTCCAATATGTGCTCTCAAAAGTCTGCTGAGTCCTGTCCTGACCTCGTCACCCTCCTGTGTTGGGCCATGTGTTGTTTATTGTGGTTGATTATTTTCTCGAATATGTACAGTAGCTCTGGGTACTCTTCATTACACTGCAATGTACTGCGTAAACACATGTGTTTTGCTGTGTGGAATGATGAACTAGCTTGATAGACCTACTTAGATGTTGTGCTTACAGAAGATTATTTTGTAGGGCAACACCACTGCTTTCTTCTGTTTTTCTTCGTTGATTGCGTTTTGGTTTGTCTTAACTTTTCTTTTCTCAGTTTTAATGAATCCGCGGTTGGGGTAAACACAAGTGTTTCATGCCTTTTTGATGTGTTCATCATGTTCCTTTTCCATATCATGTCTGCCTGCTGTCCTCGCATAGCAAGCTCACTCAATAAACATGACTGAATGAAAACCCTAAGCACGGGGCGCCGTGGTTCAATGAGCTAAGACATTGTACCATTACACTGGCGACCCGGGTTCGATTCCGGTCCAAGGTCCTTTGCTGATCCTTCCACCCTGATCCCTCTGTCTCTCTCCCATTTGTTTCCTGTCACACTCTCACACTGTCCCATCCTAAATAAGGGCATAAAAGTAGAAAAATATCTTTAAAAAACATGAGCAATACCACAGCAAGCACACTTATTACCGCTCCATCTATCCTGCCACTTGTGACTTGGGGCTTGCATAATAATATTTTAAGAGCTGTCTGGTGAGAATAAATGAATGGTTATGCAGCATGAATATGAATGAGTGTGTGGCAGGATGTAATAACTTTGAATGTACTTGAACTGAGCATTTGCAATGGTTTACCCTCAGGCTGCAGGCAAGGTCTTTGAAATATTGAAATGTGTTCTTCCATTTAAAGATGCACATTTGCTCTTTTTGGCCGACATCTCATTGTTGTGCATATTAAAGGTACGGTGTAGCTATTACCCTGCTACATTGTAACATAACTCTTTTGCCATTCTAAGTAAAATTGGTGAATAAAGTACAGGCCTACGGTATGGATGGTTTTGCTACCAGGTAACAACTTCTCTCTGTTACCCTCTTGTTCCCCAGAAAGTACACAATAATTACGTAAGGCAAAGCTGTAGGTTTGGCTTGGAAAGTGGTGGGGACATTTCAATGGCAAATTGTCCGCGTATGCTATTTTTGCGCTATATTTGTGAAAAAAGTGGTGGGGACAATCTAGGTTAAGGTCAAAAGTGGTATGGATATGTCCCCACCATCCACATCTAAAATTACGTGGACGTAAGGTACCATAACTGTACCATAATAAAAAGTGTTTCTAATGTTATTTTTATTATCATTATCTTGCAGCACCATCTGCCAAAATGGAGGAACCTGCCAAGATGCTCAGGACTTCGCATTGCAACCCACCTGTGTCTGCCCAGCTGGTTTCACTGGAGAGTTTTGCGAGCTCAAAATCAGCCCATGCCACCCAAACCCGTGTGCCAATGGAGGGATCTGTGCTGCTGAAGGCGACGGCACCACCAGCCACACCTGCAGCTGCCCACCCGGATATGGAGGTGCCAGCTGCCAGAACGCCACTGCCCCCACAGCCCCCCTCTCCCCATGCCCCACCAGCCCATGCCTCAATGGCGGTTCCTGCCTCAACAACACCGCCGCTGGTGCCGCTGGTACCGCTGGCGCTGTGCCCCGCTGCCTGTGCCCACCGGATTTCACCGGGCCACAGTGCGCCCAGGCCCACCACAGATCCAAACCTCGACCCACGGGCAGGCTGCGGCCCAAGCACCCAGACGCCCAAATGGTGGCGGCAGCCCACGCCGCCGCCGCCGCAGCCGCCCACGCTAGCCACCACGGAGCAGCCTCCCTGCAGCAGCAGCAGCAGCAGCAGCACTACAGCCTTCCCGCCTACGCCTTCCACAAGCTGCTGCGGCCCCCGGAGCGCGAGCTGCTGAAGATCACGCTGAAGGAGACGGTGCACACGTCGTCCGGGCCGCTGGTGACGCGCAGCCAGCTGGTCTGCTTCGCCGTGCTGGGCCTGCTCACCTGCCTGGTAGTGCTGGGCACCACGGCCATCGTCTTCTTCGGACGCTGCGAGGCCTGGATGGCCAACGCCAAGTACACCCAGCTGGTCAGGCAGCAGAGAGATCAGCTGCTGAGAACAAGTGGTGGAGATGGAGGTGGAGGTGGAAGTGGAGGTGGAGGAGGTGGGGAGGCTCATTCGGTTAATATCATCCTGCCGGAGAAAATCAAACTGACAAATTACGGCAACCATTACACATCGATCTGAACCCCGGGCAGGGGGTGTGTGACATGAGCTGTGGCAGAGACTAAAGTGGGGTTGTTGTGGAAGTGTGTGTGTGTGTGTGTGTGTGTGTGTGTGTGTGTGTGTGTGTGTGTGTGTGTGTGTGTGTGTGTGTGTGTGTGTGTGTTACAGAGAGAGAGAGAGAGAGAGAGAGAGAGAGAGAGAGAGAGAGAGGGGAAGACCAAGGTATTGAGTCCCATGTGTACTTAGGTAGGGATGCACAGCTGTATTCATAATTGTCTGTGGTCTCTATCTATCAAATCAACATCCCAGGACTCAGAGACAGAAGGGTCTTCAACCGTCACCATGACAACTGAATGTAATCAGCAAACACTTTGTGCCACAAAAACAATGCCAACAAATGGTTCAGTATTATGAACATTTAATGTACTGTAACTAAATGTAAATATTTTGTGAGTCAAAACATCTGTTGGCTGTCTGCTTTCATTTGATTTATTATTTACATGAAATACACTAATGTCTTGTACAAGATGTAAATTGCTGCATACAACATTAAGCTAACAGTTTCTGTGATGTTGTTCCACCAATCCTTTAAACTACTTTTCTCCAAGGCTATAAAGGATACTAGCATTTTGTTGGAATAAAAATTTATTTTAATCTGTAGCCTCACCACCTGCAGATTTTAAACATGTAAAGAGTTCGTTTTTCAGTAAAGTGCAGTAAATAGACAGCTCTGTTGTTGTTTACTCTTTGTAATATTAACCTTATGTAAATGTTTATGTATGATATTAAACTATGAGAATAGCACCACTGGTTTGTGCAGACTCATTTCTGTAGTTTCATAATAGGGCTTAACGATCCAGCACCATTGCAATGTTAGGCCCTGCCCACAATAAAGTGGATAAATAATGAGAACATAGTTATGTTGCCGATTATGCCTCTCGTCCTTCACACAATTCGAAAACAAAATACTAAGCTTTTTAAAAGTGACTGCTTCAGTGGAGACATCAAAAACCGCTAGCTTCCGTAGTGGCAGACCACTCTGAAAACAATATAAAACCATGACACATTATTTATCTGGCTTAATGTGGAGGACATGGCCTTAGTTTGGCCCTTTGAGCAGTAAGGACTCCCCCCCCCCCTAATTCTTCTGCAATTTTACTTTCTAAGCTACCACAGAAAATTCTAATTTCATATGTGATTGTAGTCCTCAAAGGACTTAGCCAAGCTTTGGCCCAGCTCTAAAATCCAGTTTACGCCAGTCAGAGTGAGAAAAAAAATCAGTATGTGTCACCTCATTAAAACCAATCCCTGCTGAGCATTGTGATATGCTACTGTGTCCGTCCTGACATGACTGTGTCTCAGCTGGTACCTCATGTGGCAGTGAGGTTTGAAGTATCTTTATTTAGTTGCACTATGTCTCATTTTTAAAAATAGCTGTTATATCACATCACAAGGAGCGTTGGGGAGTGATGAAATGTGTGACACTCAGTCAGGGGCTCTAAAGGTCGTCTACATCTGGAAAAAAAGGGCTAATGCCAGAATGAATTTTGACACGCAGAGAATAGGCTGGTATTATTTGCCCAAGACACGGCCTGTAGTAGATCAGTTGACAGTATATATACACACTAGACAGCATACACACACTATAGTACACACTTTGGGCTCTTTATGACATGCCTCAACCTTTGCTTTTCATTTGTTGACCTCCAATGTCACTTCCTATTTAATAATAAATGTAACTCTTGTTATGTTTGCTACAGGAAGTCTATCATGCACCCTATTTTCCTGGATTTCCATCGATGGCTAGTGTTTTGAAAAGGAAGAAAAGTGTCATTATAATGTAATCATGTCTGTGAGGCAGAGGTGTTAAATGTTTTCGCATCACTATGTGTGGCATTTTGTAAACTGATTTTGATTGTGGGAAGTTTACATTTTAGTATACAGAACTGCAAATATAAAAAGAAAACCCTGAAAAGGTCAAAAAAGACTTTTGCTGCCACTATGTGGTTGAAGAAGCAATAGCATCATTGTCTGAGAACATGAACAGAGTTTCACATGAACATCTACCAATTAAATTAAAGACTTTTGCTCGCAGCCTCTTACTGCAGTTGGGCCCGTCGACAGGCCTGTTCACTCTACTGTACACACTAAACACTCAACTGCATCATAACAACATTGCTATGACAATGAAAGGAGGTAACCAATTAAGACTTTTGGTCCTTTTGGTGACAATAAGGTTATACCAGAGGCGCTGTGTTAATCTTAGGGGTTCATCTAAAACTCTTTTGATTTCCATTGCTTGACAAGTTTTGCAAATATGAAGCCATCTTGTCAGAACTGTAAATATAATGTACAAGACACAAACACATTCAGATCATAGCCTAAATTCTCATCTGTCAAACTACAATTCTTTGTCACAATGTGACTCTGCTGAGAAATATAAAGCCTTTTAAAAGTGAATGCCCAGCTGGGAAACTCCTACTCCCGATGTCATTGTGACACAGCACTCCACAGCACATTGCACACAACAAAACTGCATTTTATGCCTCACCCGTGCAAGGGGGCAGTTACCAATGGCACCCCAAGGGAGCAGTGCGGTGGGACGGTACCATGCTCAGGGTACCTCAGTCATGGAGGAGGAGGACGGCGGAGAGCACTGGTTAATTATTCCCCCCTCCAACCTGGTGGGTTGGGAGTTGAACCGGCAACCTTTGGGCTAGACCTCAGTCGTCTCGCTCCCGTTCTGCCACGCTCTAGTGCGAATCTGGCCTAATATTTCATATCAATTGAATTATGTAGGCCTAGTTTACTAAACAGTAAGGAAACAAACATGTGGTATAATAATATGATAGCACAACTCATGAGTAATGAGTCATGATGCCTTCCTAGTTGAAAACATACACAGTAGCACTAGCCTTCATCTTTCTACATTCCCTCGGGACAGATCATTATTACAGTGGTGAGCTTAACGTACCGGCAATAATATCCTCCACTTAGGAAGTGAATCACCGCTTGCTTGTAGCCTAGGGGTGGGCAATTATTTTGGCCCGAGGGCCGCATTGGGTTTAGAATATTGACTGAAGGGCCGGATGCCACAAACAACTTGCCCGTGTCAATACTAAAACATAGCGTACGCTGATGTAATTTGGCAGAAATGATATTCCTGCACATTGTAACTAAATGTATTTCGATGAAGCCTATGTGTTTGGTTAATCTTAAATTCGCAAGACTCTTGTTTTAGCTAGCATTTTAAGAATGTTGAGTAACCGTCTGAATTTGGATTTTAAAGTTGTCTTTCTTGTAAAGGCTCTGGGGGCCACATGAAATGGCTCAGGGGGCTGCATGTGGCCCCAGGGCCTGGGTTTGCCCATGTCTGTTGTAGCCTACATGGCCATGTCTTCCACAATGTTTCTTTTTCCACACTTGGGATTAAAGGATTTATGATTTGATCGTTCTTTTTATTATTATTATTTTACAGGATAATGATAATAACAATAAAAGAATTAATATTAATGTTAATATTATTATTATTAATAATGATGATAATAATAATAACAACAATTTAAAATAGGAATAATAGTAGTAGGCCTAATAATTATCATTATCATTATCATCATCATAATCATAATCTAATAATACCATTGCAATAATAAAAAACAACAAAACAGCTAACATTATTAGGCTAATAAATATGAGGCAGTATAGGCAGTCAGTAAATTATTGAAAATACAGTAAATTGTATGGAGATGATTACTGTGTAGGGTCAAGGTATACCCCCGCAGCCCCGCGAGACAGGGGGGCCCATACAAGGCGGGGGGCCCACATGGGCCCTTGACTTGAAGAAACGGGCCCCCTCCACATGATATTAGACCCTCTTTTTTCGTTCGGGGGCCCATTCTTCGTAGCTTGCAGGGGGGCCTGAAGTACTTTCGTTACGCCAGTAGTGGGGTCTTAACTATTTCCTTATGTTCTGCAATTACCAGCATAACCAGTAGGTGGCAGCTGTGTACCAAAAACGTCTTTTGAGCCTGTGTCCTGCTGTGACCTCAGATGAGGGAAGTGAGTAGGGAGCAGCCGTCGCCTCGGAACAGAGGTAAGATGATGAAGACTGGCATCACTGCTGTCAAAACAGAGGGTTAAAACAGACCTAGACGTCAATAGATGAAATATGTTTGACCATAGCCTATATTTCATTCTTATGTTATGCAAAGGGTTGCTGTTTATTTAAATGAGAGCCTCTAAAATGAGCAATAGGATGCTCCAGCAAGTCCCACTTACTGGCCTTGGTAAATTCTGTTTATGATGTGGGCTTGCTTAAGCAAGACTAGTTACTGTTCTTGGTACTCTAAATCCTGTGTATATGTAGCTTATAGCCAAACCTATTCTAAAATGGCAACCACAATATATTTTCACCTACAAACTCGTTTGAAAATGTGTTAGAGCGGTCTAGAATATGACTCTGACTGGTGTAAATTTCATTCATTCATTCATTCATTCATTCATTAATTCATTTCATTCAACTATATTTTGTGAATTAAAAATTACGCAGTAAAAGTGTGTCCATTTGAGGGAGGCATGGAACACTCAGACCAACTGACAGTTTGTTGGGGGTTTTATTTTCTACATTTTGGATTCAAATTTTAGAACTCTGCTGTTAGAAGACTCCTATGCAGCTGCTGGGTATAATCTTGCTCTGGAGATTACTTTACTTTCTAAGGCTGTATCTCAAAGTCAAGGATCCTGGCCTAGGACCTGAAACGCCCAGTGATTGGACAGTGTACTGTATGTTGTGCACTGAAAGTCTCCAAAGTATGATGTATTGTTTTGTTTTTATACTTTAAGGTTTAGATTTTTCCGTGACGATTGTCTTCAAAACACAGATACATTTTCAGTGCATTGACGGCATGGCTTCATTGCAGCTATTGGGTTGATCTGCGTGAAAAGAACGTGGTGTGGGTGAAATCTGAAGAACTTGAGCAGGAAAGGAGGACACAACATAAATCACCCCGGCATGTCAATTTCAATTATGTAAATGTTCAGAACAAACATGTCAAGGTGCATTCTTTTGGATCACTCCACCATCGTATGTTTTAACGCCATTTCTCTGCACAGTATCACTTTTTGGTGTTGGTGTCTTGGTGTGATCTGGACTGGAGTTCCCACAGAGTCATAAAAATAAAGCAAGAGCTGTAGTTTTTCAACCAATCTGCTCTCTCTCTGTCTCAGGGGCTTGAGGCCTGCTTGACCTATCCCCTCTCTCGAAAAGCTATAGAACGCACTGTTCCCCTGTCGAGGGGGGGTGGGGGGGTGGTTGGGGGAGTTGGGGGGGTGATGGATTCAAAGCATTCCTTCCATGCTTGTGTGTTCTGAGCTGCAGAAATGGATGGATGTGCTGAAGGCTCCAGGAAGGTACCCCATGGTCGTAAATACAGGGAGGGATCATAAATACAGTCTTACCAGATGAGATCCACATGGATACGGGGGAAAGGGCCGTGCAAAGCCCCCCGTAGCCCCCCGTAAGCCGTCAAGCGTCTACTACCAATCAACATGTCAGATACTCTCCTGGACAGGGCTGGACTGGCCATCTGGCAGCATAGCGGACATTTCCCGGTGGGCCCCGCACCCTCGTGGGCCCCGCACCCTCGTGGGCCCCTATTTTCAGAAATGTAATCTTTTTTGGTAACACTTTACAATAACATCCTATTCACAGCTTTATAAACACTTTATAAATAATGAACTAACTATCAACAAAATGTTTACAAATGGCAAGAAATACTATGTTAACACAGCAGACACAGCGCAGTCGCACCGGTCCTGGAAGGTTGTCCTCCAAAGACCAGTTGGCATGACACCACATAAAGCTGACACAGTAGAAATTGATTACCACTCCACTGTGCAGTCATAGTTTGGTTATTACCCATTTGCAAACATTTCTAAATGCTTTGTTAAATGTTAATTGTTATTAAATGTTAATAAAGTGTTTATAAAGCAGTCAATAGGACTTTTATTGTAAAGTGTTACCTTTGTTTTTTTTTTTTTAAACAATACAGGTGAGTCAGTTCTGCGCCGCTAATTATGAAGCGCCCCTTTAAGCCAAAAGTGCCCGGGTCCTATTTCTCCCCCAGTCCAACCCTGCTCCTGGAGAACCTGATACTTAACTCCAGGTCTTTGTAAGAAAGTACAGTACAGTGCAGTGCAGGAAAGGGTGTTTTCTTTAGTGCAATATGGCATTACTTTAAAGGAAATGTAAACCGCACACCCAAGCGCCCAAGAGGTTAAAGTTTCAACCTGTAACAACACCACTAAAGTTCCTGGAAAGCAGGGGTTATTAAATGGAATTTCGTTTGTTGACTTTATTTGCTTTTTTCTCTTTTTTTTCTGGCACGCCACCCTGGGTGATATACATTTTAATGGCGAAAAAGCAATAAAAGTGAGCAGTGTAGTGTAGACACTTTAGACTTGTCAAGCCCAACGGATACTTGCAAGTGGGTAGCCTACTTATTCCACACAAACAAAGGCAACATGAAAATAACTGAAAATGCACAACAATACCTCTTTTAATAGGATATGTTCTAAGTATTTCTTCTGTTCTTGCACTTTATATATTTGTATACGTGTAGTGCATAGGTACTCTAGGTGTAATGTATGTGTACTGTCTAATTCTTTATGTCCACACCTAAAGTCTATGTCTATGTCTGCATGGGAAAGTAAGAAACGTAATTTCAATTATTTGTAAGACCAGCGCATGTAAAAAAATTGACAATAAAGCCTACTTGACTTGACTTGACTTGAACATAAAGGAGGCCAAGAGGTAGTGCAGTATACATATGGCATACCACCACATCGCTGTTTCATGAAACTAACTTGTCCACAACACCAGCAACAACATTCAACTGCAGTAAGCTTTTGTTCTTTAACACTTCTTGGAGGCAGACACAGCTGTTTCTGTAATGATGATCAAAAGCATAAGCTCTGTTTTGCACTCCCCCATGTTTAGCTGTGTTCATAAAGAATATGTCATACCATTTCTTTAGTGTTGTATACAGGGTGCAATTTGTAGGGGGGATGGGAGGGATTGTCCCCCCTTCTGGTATTGATATCTTCACTTTTCCTACATGATTTTAATAGTGGCTGTATGTAACTCCATTGATAATGCTTAAAATCTGAAACATATCCCCCCTTCTGGTTCTTCAACAAATCGCACCCTGGTTGTATATGCCGATACTTTGTGCAGATATTCAAAGATCTGAAGCTCCTGTGCACAGCCAAGTTCCAGGTGCTGGTGAAGTGCAGTCATCAGTAATTGAAAGTAAACAAGAAGGCACATTGGTGGACTTGAGTTTGCTTGATTTTGCTGCAAAATCAAGTCCACCAGTGTGTGGTGATCCTTCTTGTTTACTTTGTGCAGATACTTTGTCTTTCCATATACAGCACATACTCCGTACAGCAGAAGTGTGCGATCCATTCATATCATGTCTCTCAGGTATGAATGAACTGGGATGAAGGGCAGTCAGGTCAAGTCCTATAGTCATAAAGTCCTTGATTAAACCGAAATCATTGTTGACTCCTTATAAGCACTAAATGCCAACCCTTCACCCACTTCGATGGCCAACCCTTCACTTTAAATAAAGCCTTTTATGTTGTTGACAATTTGTTGGAATCAGGGGCCAGCAGTACTGCACAACTATGCTGAATGTGCCCTTTGTTCCCGACTTCAGGACCTTGCCATGGCTGGAGTCTATAAGTTCATTCAGTTGCTATACTAGTTCATCATGGTTACCTGTCCTGGCTTGCACTTTAATGTCAGTCTGTAGATGTCTGCTGGCCCTGTGTATGTTAATGCCCAGCATGGTATAGACTAGAGAGAGAAACATCAATTCATTTTCCTTGTATGACTTGTGGAATATGAAGAAAGTGACAATAAAAGCTGACTTGACTTGACTTGATGAAAAAACAATTATTGCAAGTACTCAAAGACCTCTGAAAGCCTGAGTAAATGCTCTTTTCATTGCCTGAAAATAAAAGCACACGTTCCATTAATGTTGAATGGTAACACTTTATTTCAGGGATACATCTATTAGCAGTAATACATACAATATTAATGCCTGTGTAAGTAACTTGCAAGGCATGTACTAAGCAAAATCAGACAGTTGTTAGACATTTATTCGCAAATGTCTTGTTCATGCACAATAAGGGATTTATTACCAATATAACCTTAGTAAGGACCTAGTAGACCTAGATTTCTATTTATGAGTAAGCAGTAAGGGCAAAAATACTATGTGTATAAGCTCTTGGTACACTGTGTGAACAAACCCTGAACAGTGTGAAAACAGATGTGGAATAAGGGTCCCTATTCTAAAGTGATGCATTGCTCAGCCCAGATGGCTTAGGGCCCCCGTTACCATATTGATTGATGTTAATGTGTCTTTCGCAGATAATGCTCTGATAAGCTGGGAATGTGTCACAGACAAACTCATACACCTGTAACCTAATGGGACATGACAGCTACACAGTAAATTGTGCAGTGTCAATTCAACACATACAGAGCTAAACCAACACTATGAGTGTTCATTTGAACTCTTTAACCCATTGTGTCCTGGAGCGACATATACGCTGCATTCACGTTCTTGAGAATGTGGGCATGTTAGAGCTGAATGAAGACTATACTAGTGCAAAATGAAGGTTCTATATTATAAATGTAACCTATTTCATGTTTGTATGTGCTTCGGAGGCTGAGATATTTAGGATTTAATAGACAGAGGGCACCCTTTCCCAAAAAGGGCTTAGGACAAAATGGGTTAATTGTTATATCAACATTGCCAAATGTACTCTATAGTGCAGCTGTGGGTTTCATATTTCAACAGCCTTTTACTGTGTGTAAAATGATAAGAAACTAGTTATGCAATTAGAGAGTGCAGACTACCGCCAAGGAAGCTGTTTGGTAGAACATTGGACTATGTTACACCCTAATTTCTTTCAAGTATTTCGGCCTTGTCTTTCTGCCTTGTCACCATCACTAACACCAACCTGTGGGAACTCACCAAACAAGACCCAATACAAATACAAATCAGGAGGAGGAAATGGAAGTGGATAGGGCATGCATTAAGACGAAAAGAAGCAATAACCAACCAAGCACAGACATGGAACCCACAGGGAAAAAGAAAAAGAGGCAGACCAAGAACCTCCTGGAGAAGAACTGTGGAGCGGGAGATGAAGGAGGAGGGGCTATCATGGCAACAACTGGAGCGGAGGGCCCAATACAGGAGAGGATGGAGGACATTCGTCAATGGCCTATGTTCCTATGGGAATTTAAAGGCCTAAGTAAGTAAGTAAGTTTCTGCCTTGTGGAGCTAGAAATGGGAATATCAAATTTTGCCCTATCCCACCATGATGAAGGAAAAACATCCTGGATCCGGATAGTGATCCGGATCACCACCAAAATTCCACAAAACTCCACAAATTTTCATCAAAATCCGTTCCAGCAAAAAAAGTTTTTGAGTTATCCTGCCGACAAACAGACAGTCAGACAAACTGACAAACCAACACTACCAAAAACATAACCTCCTTGGCGGAGGTAATAGGCTAATAATTATAAAAAAATATATTTTTTAAAATATATATTTTTTGGTCTTTTGACTTTATTCATGATAGCACAGTGCAGATAGTGACAGGAAGAGAGTTGAGAGAGAGGGATGGGGAAGGGTTGGAAAAGGAACAGAGAATTGGGAACCCGGGTGAGCCGCATAGCAAACGTGTGCCCTACCATATGCGCCACGGTAGGGCCAATAAAAATATTTCTGATTTGTCTCCATATCATACACTTTGAGCTACTTGGCGCACAGGGTTAGATTTTATTTCCAATCGTCTCCTACTGTATATCCTGCCTCTCCCCACTTTAAAGTGATTCGTGGTTTGGCACGGACCCATGTGTAGCAGCAGCAGCAGCAGCCGTGCCTTATAGCTGAGCCTCATGAGCGGGATCACCAACAAAATACCACAAAACTCCACAAATTTTCCTACTGACAAACAGACAGACAGACAAACAGACAAACCAACGCTACTGAAAACATAACTTCCTTGGCGGAGATAATAATACTGTAATTATAATTTAAAAAATATTTCTGATTTGTCTGCATATCATAGACTTGGTGCACAAGGCTAGATTTTATTTCCAATTGTCTCCTAGTGATTTTATGCTGTTAGTGACCCCCTTTGCCTGGAAGAACCTTTCCCCACTTTAAAGTGATTCGTGGTTTGGCACGGACCCATGTGTAGCAGCAGCAGCAGCGGCTGCCCTGGGCTGCCCTGGGCTGCCCGTGCCGTATAGCTGAGCCTAATAACCACCCACAGCCTGGCGGGGTCAGATCAGGTTGGGGTGAGGCCGGGTAATGTCTTAGCAGCTAACTAGCTGACTGGCTGGTGACCAGGTCGACAAAGCTGTCCGTGTCACTCACTTTCTTAAGAAGGTGACCCGGGTTCACTCCAGCCAACGCTACTCTCCGTGGGGGAAGGGAGTTGGACTCCATTCAAACCCCATTACCTCTCCTCTCTTCTTCCTATACAATCTGGACAGTGAAATTGCCCTGAGCTTCACTTGACAGAACTTATATACTCCAGAACACCAGAACGCCCACCCTAGCATCCTCAACCCACGACTCGTCATGCACTCTTTTCTTCAATTCTTTAATTCATCTTTCTTTTCCTCTATAGACGACGTCTGGCCACACACAGAGTTGAAGATATGCAAGAATTATACAGACTGATTGGACACAGAGAAGGCGGGAAGAATAAATGGTATTCACACTTCTTTGGATTTTTCTTCTTGAAGTTATTTTTTCATCTTTTTATTTATTCATCCATTGGCAATGACGTTTCGACCTCTCGGTCTGGAATCTGAAATCCTTTGGAATCTGAGGAAGACCGAGAGGTCGAAACGTCATTGCCAATGGATGAATAAATAAAAAGATGAAAAAATAACTTCAAGAAGAAAAATCCAAAGAAGTGTGCGAACCTTTTTTCAAAAAATACGTAATCTTTTTGTTCAGCACCAGGGATTGTGCACAAGTAACTCTCTACAAGGGAAGAATAAATGGCCCTCAGCACAATGGATAGTCATCATATTAGATTATGTCTTCTATTCTTTCCCTACATGTTAAATGTTCAACGTTAAATGTTAATTGCTATTTATCACTTATTTTTTACCGGTTATCACTGGTCCATCACTGTCACTCACCAATTTTAAATGCTGAGTACTATTCATTACTTGATCACTTTATTGGTATTGGACCATCACTGTTACATCTTCTGTCTTGCACTTCGATGTCAGTCTGTAAATGTCAGTCCTGTGAATGCCTATGTCCTTCATGGTATAAGAGAGAAGACATCATTTCAATTTCCTTGTATGACCTGTGCGTGTGAAGAAACTGACAATAAAAGCTGACTTGACTTGACTTGACTTGACTAAACAAACATCTCCCTCTCCTCATGCCCCCTCACCCCCTGCCCCCCTCTCCCCTCGTCTGATCTTCCTTACCTCCAAGTTGCCAAGTCAGTTGTGGCTGCAGTGCAGTACAGTGCAGTGCACCTGAGTGACTACTGATTAGCCACTCTTAGCCTTACTGACCCACTGCGACCTGCAATCCTGTTGTGCCAGAGAATTACTGTAATCCCTCTGATTTACAAGACACTGCTGTGCTGCCAGACACAGTGTGTGTCCGTGCGTCCGCCCGTGCCACACCAGTCAGGACATGACAGGACACACTGCACAGGCGTGGTATGGCTCCAAATGTGTGTGTGTGTGTGTGTGTGTGTGTGTGTGTGTGTGTGTGTGTGTGTGTGTGTGTGTGTGTGTGTGTGTGTGTGTGTGTGTGTGTGTGTAGGAGCCAGAAGGAGCTGATCAGGGTGAAGCTAACGCTAATGCTGGCCTTCAACACCTGACAGTACGACGTACAGGCCCACGGCAGTGTGTGTGTGTGTGTGTGTGTGTGTGTGTGTGTGTGTGTGTGTGTGTGTGTGTGTGTGTGTGTGTATGTGTGTGTGTGTGTGTGTGTGTGTGAGTGTGTGTGTGAGTGTGAGTGTGTGTGTGTGCTTTTGATGATGATGATGACAGTGCTGGCCTTCAAAAGCTGACTGTGTGTGTGTGTGTGTGTGTGTGTGTGTGTGTGTGTGTGTGTGTGTGTGTGTGTGTGTGTGTGTGTGTGTGTGTGTGTGTGTGTGTGTGTGTGTGTGTTTATGTGTTTATTAGAGCCATTTTAAATGTCAACATATGTTTGCCAGATTATGTTTAAGGTGCACTGTTTATTTACTAATAATATTACTACTAATACTAATATTTTTAGTATTTTATTTACAGAATTCATGCTGCCCATCCACAAATGTAACCTTTTCATGAATACTTACCACCATCAAGTATTCATTATGACTGGGAAAATTGCATTTTACATGCGTGAAAAGGAGGATGTTTCTCCATGGTCCGCCATTTTGAATTTCCAGAAGTAAGCATTTTTAGCTGCAATACTTAGTCATACTAGTAAATAATGGATTATTATTTATTGAAATTCATGAAAAGATCAAATTTGGCAATAGGCAGCACAGTTTCAATAAGCAGTATTGCAAGTTAGTATTGCATAGTTGCAATACCTACTCAATCTTACACAGTGCACCTGTAGCATCTTACTGCAGATCGGGTCGCCGGCGGGCCTATTCACTATTTGCTGAAAATACTCAACTACATCATAACAACATTGCTGTGACAGTACTGAGAGCATTAAGTAACAGATTGATACCTATCCATTACAAATTTGGTGACAGTAAGGTTATAACATAGGCGCTGCGCTAAGGGGTTAAGGACCCATGCAGATAATTTCAGTGTCAGATAAGGTGATGCAATATGTCTTCAAGTTCT
>NC_085875.1:3247515-3277515 GCF_034702125.1 Engraulis encrasicolus | reverse complement strand
GGGCCTTATTTCTCCCCCAGTCCAGCCCTGCAGAGCGGAGAGGGGGTATCTTGCTTTTTAATGAAACTATCTGTGTGGAGGTTGTCTGCGACGTGGAGGTTGTTTCTGAATAGACCCTGAATTCGGTGTAAAAATATAGCCTCACTTGTTCATGTGCCATTTTTAATGTCTGTAAATGTCATTTTCATAATATTGTCCGTGTTGTGGAGGATTATCTTACACATTAGAGTAACATGTGGTACAATATAATTAAATCCTATGCAATCATGCAGTCAATCTCACATAAAGTCTTGTCAAACTTATAATTAAATAACAAACCAAAATTGACATCAGAAAGACCCTCTGAAGTGCAATTGACAGCATGACAAATCAATGTGACAGGCTAATCCATACACATGTTCATTGACACAACTTGTTTTTGAGAGATGAACAAAGGATTTTGTTTTGCTGTTTGGCCAAACTCTTTCAGCACACAATCTTTTGCAAATTGCAAGAGAGATTCAAGAAAAGCATCAAAGGCACCAAATGCGCCAAAGTGATTTTGAGTCACTTTTTTTTTCAAAGTGATTTGAGAAATACACCAGTGTTTTTTTCACCAAAGTAAAAAAAACACTCCTTTTTGCCTCTAGATAGATAGATAGATAGATAGAAGGGCTGTAACGATATTGTATCGAACCGAGAAATCGCGATACACAGAGTCAAAATACTGTATCGTGATGCAAGGAGGCAGTATCGTGATACGCCCTTTTAACGTTTTGTTACCCATCCGTCCAGAAAACAATGATATGATATGAAGTGATAGTGCTTCCAAGTTAAAAATCATTATCATTATTATATTCAAACTATTTAAAATTATTACTAGCCTCTTGTAACCTATTCTACATATAAACTACAACATGATTTTATTTTATAATGTTGGCAAATGTGAAATCTTTGGGTGTATCGAATCGTATGTCAAATATCGTGATACAAATCGATAGTGAGTTGAGTGTATCGTTACAGCCCTAATAGATAGATAGATAGATAGATAGATAGATAATCTAATATTTGACATTAGTGTTAAGGGATATCAGCATGAGTACCAGTAGGATTTAACATCTTGATCTCAGCCAACCTATTTCCTGAATGCAAAGGGTATGGACAGCCCAAGAAGAGACAAGCTGTATTTGCTCTTCTTTTCCTTGAATGTAGCTCTCTTCACATGCCAATTTGACAGTCTAGTCAGCTCTGATTGCTATTCAATGCTATAGTTTGGACTCCAGATTGTGAGAGCAATACGCTGTATCCAAATAAGAATGTTGTCTGTGTCTTCCTGAATCCTGCTGCCTGCACAGGATCTGTCTGGGTGGATGTCGGTGCATGAGCTCACCACCAGCAATACTTTCACAGTGAATATATTAACCCAAAGAGAGAACATCACTTCACCACCATCTGTGACTCTAGTCTACAGCATCAAGACAAGACACCCTTATTTTCAGGACAGGGGCCCAGCAGCCAAACTAACCTACAAATCCAGGAAGATGTTTTCATCCTGCAGGTCGGTGTCACGCTGTCACGAGTAATAATCTTGTTTCCTCAAATGACCCCCTTTGCTAGAGCTCACAGAACGCTAGAGCACATCCAATTAGAATCCAGTGTTTGTGCTCACCCTGTAATAAGATGACACGCGCGTGAACGCCGGCAAACAAACAAGAGAAGAAGCAAGCAAGCATCCGTCCAAGACTGTTTTCTCTCGAACGATTAACTCTTTGGTTACCAGTCTCAAACATCACTTCCACAATTATGTGATTGTAATAAACTCTATACTGTAAAATACCCCCCAAAAAATCAGACTTGGCTCAGTCGTGGTGTTTGGTTTTTGTTGTGGTGTAACATCAAGCAATCCATTGCAAGCACATACCGCATTATATTCCCCTCTCTCTGACTATCTGGCTCTCTCTACTTCACTTAATCATTCTGGAATACACATACACAGAGACACACATGCATATCTACATGCAAGTAGATGTAATATATAAATCTATCTATTTATGAGATTCACAGAATAAACCAATTTGTACATACAATTGCAATCAAAGAATAAAGAGTATTTTTTTTTATTATTGAAATTCCTGTCAGAAAAACGAGAGTAGAACAGCATAGAGAGCGAAAGCACTTGTGAATCAGCGTTGAGTAGCAGCAGTCCCACAGGGCCATCTGTCCTCGTTTGACACTTGCTGAGCATTGTCACAGAGACGTCACGCAGGCGCAGAGAGAAGAGACACCACACACACACAGACACAGCCACACAGACACAGACGGCGCTTGCAGCAAGCAAATCTGACACAGAGAGTTCAATGTCCCCTGCCTCTTCTGCACAATTACGTTCAGAACACAATAAAATGTTCAGACTCTTTGAACCCTTGACTGCGCGTCCATTCGTTGATGGGAGTCGACAGACTTAGTGATCAGATATTGGAAGTAAGGCAATGAACTACTCTGAACCGCTAATCAGTGACGTAGTCTACAGCTTTTCAAATAATTTCACAAAGTGTATGTTGACTGTTCAAGCAGATGTCCTGAAGGAAGCCTGAAAGAGTCATTCCTTTAAATTCAAATAATTTGACAAAGTGTATGTTGACTGTTCAAGGTAATAACCTCGAACAGTCAACATACACTTTGTGAAATTATTTGAATTTAAAGGAATGACTCTTTCAGGCTTCCTTTTTTATAAAGAGAGCAGGACATCTCCAGAAGCCTGAGAAATGTTCTGGTACAAACATTTAGAAAAGTGTACTCCTAATTGCCAGGCTGTCCCATGTTTACTGTGCCTACATCCTTGCTGTCTGTGTTGAGGTATGTGCACATGAACCTTGTGTATACCGGTATATATGCTTCATCCGAATGTTTGAATCTTGTTAATCAGCAGATTAGGCAGAGATCCCTGGATTGTTTGTGTAAGCTGTCTCACCTTCTGTCGGCCTGTGTTTGAGGTGTGTGTAAACATTGCATTTTGTAGCCTATGTAACATTGTTAAAACATGTTCCTAATAATAATGGACATACTACTTGTTTGCCATTGCCTGACTCCTCAAAGGGTGTCGTCAAGGACCTTCAATCAATCAATCAAAAATATTTATATCGCACATTAATTATCATACAGAAATGTCATTCAATGTGCTTAAGAATAGAGAAAAGAGAAGAAAAAACTATATCGTGTTATAGATATAGTGTATAAGTAACTATCTCCAAAGGAAGATGAGAATAAAGCTGTTTTTAATTTCCTTTTAAAACAAGATTCTGTTGGGCCTGTTCTAATTTGGACAGGGAGCTGGTTCCAGCATTTTGCAGCATGATGACTAAATACCATTTCACCCTGTTTAGAACCGACCCTTGGCACAACCAGTAGAGGAGATTCTGAAGACCTAAGACATCTATTAGGATGACATTGATCAAGCATATTTACAATATATTTGTATATAATATATAATACATACAATACATGCTACAATTTATTTATACCTTGGGCACTGAATGCTGTTCATCACTATTTTACTATAGTTTACTTTTCTATATAGCCTTTCTGTTCATTTGTTTTAGTTTTCAGATTTAGGAGACTCCAGATGCAAGTCATTTCCAAATTAATAATTCAGAATTAAACACAGTAGTTCTGTCGAGTTTAAATTGCACTTTCCTTTAAATCCGAATTGTGAAGTGTTTAAATGTGAAATGTTTAAAAGTAGAATTAAGTTTTCAGAATTAAATTGAGTTAATTGTCCCATGTAGCCGAGGCTATTGTCAGAGATAGAAGCAGGGGTAACAGAAAGAGGCAGAAAGCGAGAGGAAAAGGAAATGCAAAGTCACAGTATTTGTCAGAAGTTCAAGATGGGAAAGAAGATAGCAGTGACGATGTCTTGTGATTCGCTGGTTAAAGACAGCTCAGACACTCAGAGTGCTGTGCTTATGAGGTCATTCAAATTGAACAGGTGCTCCCTGCTTTGATTTACTGTGTGTGTGTGTGTGTGTGTGTGTGTGTGTGTGTGTGTGTGTGTGTGTGTGTGTGTGTGTGTGTGTGTGTGTGTGTGTGTGTGTGTGTGTGTGTGTGCGTGTGTCTGTGTCTCTGTGTGTGTCTGTGTCTGTCTGTGTGTCTGTGTCTGTGTATGCAGCATGTGTGCATCTGTGTGTACATTTGTGTGTGTGTGTTGGCCATGATGGATTGCATAATGTCTGCATTGATGGTTATTATTACCAAATTGTCCTCTGATGACTCCTCATTATGTGCTGTCAATGTATAGGCTTCAGTAAGGAGTCCTCGAATTTTACTCAAATGTTCTACAGCTCTCACTTTGCAGAAAAAATATCTATTATTTTTGTGACATATTTGTGTATTTTGAGTATTTGTGACATTTGCTACAGTTCTAATCATATATATATATATATATATATATATATATATATATATATATATATATATATATATATATATGCATGTACTGCGTGCTCCTCCAAGGGTTTTATGATGTTCCGTCGAGGCTGGGCTTCTGGAGGCGAGCCACAGCAGCGAGCTTGCGGGAGGCACTGGGTGTTTTTCCAGCTCTGCAATGTCCTTAGGTGAACCCTTGTGAGACTGCCAAGTATCCAGCACGGTTTATGGAAGGTAACTGGGTTAGAAGCCAACACAGAGTATTTCAGAGACTCCAGAATAAAAAAAAAGAAAAGAAAAAGCAAAGGAAATGAGAGAGAGAGAGAGAGGGGGCAAGGAGGGAGGGGGAAGGGGGAGACGGGAGACGGGAGACGGAGATGGAGACAGACAGACAGACAGACAGAGAAAGAGAGACAGACAGAGAGAGTGATGTAAAAAAAGGAAGGGAGACAAAATCCCTCTGTGAAAGAAAGGTAAGCGTTTTCTTCCTTTTTCATCTCCCCCCAGCGACCTTTTTTGTTATGTGACTGTGGGAAAGCATTTGGCATTACAAGGTGCAGAACAGGTGAAGAGGAGGTGGAGGACAGGGGTGTAAATAATAATCGAAATGTATCGATGTATTGCAATATTATCGGATGATTGAATCGAATCACATCGTATCCTATTGTGGGGCATACTTACGCATCGAAAATAATCAAATCGCTGGCCCCTGACCAATGCCCTAGCTCCATAACATAATAGAAGTGGAAAAGTAATTGGGAAAAAATCAAATCGAAACGAATCGTATCGTATCGTATCGCATCGCATCGTATTGTGGGCATTCTTAAGTATCGGAAATATCGAATCGCATCGCATCGAATAATAAGATATCGATATTGAATCGTATCGTCATGGAGGCTGTGATTTACACCCCTAGTGGAGGAGGTGGATAAACTGGAATAAAGATTTAAATAACGACAGACTGAAAGGAGAAAAAAGACAAGAAAGAGAATGACAGGGATGAAAAAAGAGCAAGACAAAAAAAAGAAGAGAATGAGAGAAGAAAAAAGGAGAGAGCTATGAGAGAGAGAGAGATTGAAAGATGAAGACAGGAACAAAGAGAGTGACAAAGAGGGGAAACTGGAATAAAGACTTAAATAAGTGTTTCTCAACGGGGGTGCTACAACCCCCCAGGGGGGCATTAAGGGGCCCTAGGGGGGCATTGACAATGATGCAACTGAGTGGGGGTGGGGCTTAGTTCCCATTGGGGGGCATTAATCTCCTCTGTTTTTCAATGCTAAGGGGGGCTTTGGTAGGCTTATCATCAGGTTAGGGGGCGTTGGGGGGATTATGGTAAGGTCAAGGGGGCGCTTGTTTAAAAAAGGTTGAGAACCACTGACAGAGATGAAAAAAAGCAAGACAATAAAAAGAGAATGAGTGAAGAAAAAAGGAGAGAGCAACAATGAGAGAGAGAGAGATCGAAAGATGAAGACTGGGACAAAGAGAGTGACAAAGAGGGGAAGGAAGAGAGACATAGTGTAACACTGAATGGTAGAGATTATATTTCAAACATGCGTTCACCTTCTGTGCCCTTTGGCAAGGAGTTCATGAAGACTACCACGGGAAAGCAAACTACAGAAATTCAGGTACATGTTTTAGGCAATGTTTGACAATGGCACCCGCATGCCACGGAAGCTGATTTAGAACATTTTACTGTGTGTGTGTGTGTGTGTGTGTGTGTGTGTGTGTGTGTGTGTGTGTGTGTGTGTGTGTGTGTGTGCGCGTGTGCGTGTGTGTGCGTGTGTGTGTGTGCGTGTGTATGTGTGTGTGTGTGTGTGTGTGTGTGTGTGTGTGTGCATGCATGTACATAAGCAATTAAATATTTCCATTGATTTTTTCCCATACTTTGATCTTCCATTGAATTCGGAATTGTGAAGCGTTTACATGATGTAGGTTTATTCTGAATTTAAGTGAGTTAATTCTGAATTAAACTTCTCATGTAAACATAGCCACTGTTATTAGACTTTGTATTGGACACAGTGGTGGTACATAATCCTAGCTGCTAAGG
Source organism: Engraulis encrasicolus (assembly GCF_034702125.1). Lineage (NCBI taxonomy): Eukaryota > Metazoa > Chordata > Actinopteri > Clupeiformes > Engraulidae > Engraulis > Engraulis encrasicolus. Next base: position 3,271,067 of record NC_085875.1, on the reverse strand, counting down.
CGTCATAGTGTCCCAGCTGCCGCAGCGTCCCTACTGCTCACAACCAGCCCTGGCAGGGGGCTCCCCTAGGTGGCCGCTGGTCTCTGCCTGAGGTTTCTTCCTGACTATAGGGTTTTTTTTCTCATACCTCACTGAGCTTTTTTTCCCCCCTACAAACTATGATTCAAGTAAAAGGGAGTTTTTCCTCACCCCTGATGCCAGCAGGGGCCGCACCTGAGCGCCAAATCACTGTGTGACTATCTATTACTTATGCTAGGCCCAGCCACTATAGACCTTACGCATCTAAGAATCCTGGTCCTAACCTACGTTGACCTTATGACTCTACAATCTCTATCTATCTCTTCTTCCTCTGCCTTCCTGCTATTTCTGCCTCTCCTCTATACCTCTCCTTTTAAATCCATCTCTAAGCATTATGTTTTTTTCCCATTTGTTAAGCACTTTGAGTTAGGCTACATGCCTTGTATGACACAGTGCTATACAAATACAATTATTATTACCGGTATTATTATTATTATATAATAGTAGAAGCAATACATACACAGGCAGTCTGTAAAATAAATAGGCCTAATTTAATGGTCACTATAATAGGTCACTATTTAGACTCTTACCAAATACAAATAAACATCTAATGAAATTAACCTACAGAAATAACTTCCTGTGTTACACTAATTACCAACATAAATCGCTACAGAAAACCCAGCTCTCAAACTAACCTCCAGGGCCCCGTTTCCCAAAAGGAGTTAAGTAGTACTTAACGCTACAAGTTCACACGTAACTGTAGAGTTCACGGAGCATTTTCCAAAGCCATCTTAGCAAAGAACCATCATAGGTTCACACATAACTATAAGAGAACTCTAAGAGTGGTCTGGAGTAGTGGTAGCGCGCTAAACTAAGATTGATCGTAAGGGCATGGCACAGTGGAGACACCCACAGGATATGAAGGGAAAAGAGCAAACCTACACTTGACGTTGCTGTTTTAAGACAGGTGCGTAAATATTATGTCATCACAGTTGACACAGCAACGAAAATAAGAAGGTACTGTAGCATTAATTGTGCAAGTGGTGTATAAAATGAAAACAATGTGATTGGAAAATATTTTACTACCAGTAAATTGTTTGGCTGTTTGATAGGCCAGTGCAATTGGGCATAGGCCTACTTCAACTGTGATCAATCGTAATTTGTGTGGGTGTAGCCCACTTCTCTCCTCGGAGCGTTGGAGCACTGGACCTTCTTTCCTCTTCATGACAAGTAGCCTAAGCAATTAAAGATGAGACTTGGGGCATGATAGTTGCAGTAGGCTAAGGGTAGGCCCTAGACTATAAGAAAAGGGCAGCAAGGGAATTTGTGGAGATTTTAGGCCTACTTCTTTAATTTGACGTCCTCTTAATTTTGAACACACTACTTTACACACTAAATGTGGTTCTTGGAGCCTATATGGTTATTAAGGTGCCCTGCTGTTTGCTCCTGTGTCAAGTCTGGCTGGATTTCATAGTTTGTGTAGGGTGAACTAAGGTAAATTGGGACATTTTTGGTAGATTGCAAAAAAAACCACTTTAATTTTTAAATACACCAACATAATTGTAAGCCTTCATATGGGTCTTGGGTACATTTCCATGTAGGAATTAGTTTTTAAAGTATAATATTTTACAATATATTAACATTTAAAGACAGTGAGACACCAACTTCGGTATGAGAAAATGCTATGGTAATTTGGGACACCCTTTAATGTAAAATGGGACAATCAGTTTGATTATCATTATTTTTGCGCAAACTGAAGAATAATACTGTTTTCTCTTGTTAAGAGTAGACTAGGATCTTAACTATTTAAAAAATGATATAACATCCCTGAAACATTTCCATTTCAAGAGAATAGTGAGGGAGTAGGGCATGTGTGACTGTGGCCATGTCCATTAGCATGTGGATGTGCATATTACAATATGGTATGGCGTGCTAATATGCTATGCTAACAACTAACATAAGCCCATTCTGTTGCTATGAGAAAACTGTCCCATTTTAGCTTAAAATATTATCCCAAATTAGCTCACTCCACTATACTTTCTAAAATTATGTATCCTTAATAAAGTAAAGACAAATGTCTAAATGTTTTGATATTGAGTTTAACCTTTAGTAAAACAACATATATTTCAATCATATTTTGTATATAATCACTGATTCAGCCATAATATCTTTATGATCGGGATAGCATAATCAACATGTCAGCTAGCTGACAAGTGTTGGATCCACTGTCACACTTCAAACCTTTGCTCCTTCCTTTTATGACACTTAACACCAAATAAAATTATTGTTCCTTATACAGTTGCAGTAACAATATTAGGCCTACATCCCATTTTGTGATTGGCTGCTAATATTTAGAAAGAAAACAACACCAAACCTTATTTGTCCCACTTTAGCTGATGTCCCAAATTACCTTCGTTCACGATACATTGTCACCAACAATAACTCCTGTGAATAGTTTCCAACTGCTACAACACTAAATTCCCACACTTATAAAATGCAACTCTTGACTCGCTTGACTGCGAGAGTAAACATCAGTAGTTCAACACCACAAACGTGGACAGTGGCCCTTAAAGGTGCACTGTGTAATATTTTTAGTAGTTTATTTCCAGAATTCATGCTGCCCATTCACAAACGATACCTTTTTCATGAATACTTACCATGAGTTTCAAATTCCAAGTATGGCAAAAATGGCACTTTTCATATATGAAAATGTCGATCTTCTTCATGGTCCACCATTTTGAGTTTCCAGAAATTGACATTTTTATCTGCACAATACTGTACTTTGGTCATACTAATAAATATCAGCTTATTACTTTATACATATTTATGAAAATATCAAATTTAGCAATAGGCAGCACAGTCGAATGAGCAGCACGGTTGCAATACCTACTTTGGCCACCATTCCTACACAGTGCACCTTCAAAGACAAGTATTATTGCAAAAAAAGGGTCAGTGGTGCAGAGAAACTAATGCAGTGCCATCACCTCCTCCTCCTCCCCACCTTCATCTCCTTCCTGCATCCATGCATCCACCCTATGCCTGAATCCATACATCTTTCCTCCAAGACACTTGGCCCCTTTCCCTGTCTCCCTGTGTCCATACACCCAAGCGCACACACTCACACACACACACACACACACACACACACACACACACACACACACACACACACACACACACACACACACACACACACACACACACACACACGCCCCACTGAGTCTTCCTCCTCATCTCACTGTGTCTCTCTTTCTGCCTTTAATCCAAACATTTCTCTGCCTCTGATAACTGAAACAATGGAATTGTCTACAGTGGTGGTCTCCACAAATCTGCTAATGAGTCCTTGTTTGGAGAAGGTTATTGTTGTCATTGTTAGCGTCTAGAGACAGCTTGCGTGGTAATCAATCACTGACCTATGCAGCCATGAGAAATTGCTTGATCAAAAAATTAAAGTGATGGTTCGGAGTAGATTCACCCTAATGCCATTTGAACCGTGACATCCATCCAGTAGTCCACCCGAATTGTTTTCTACCTTGGGCGAATATTAGCCAAGTTACCGAGTTATTCCTAATACCGTATTAGCCCGAATATAAGACGATCCTGATTATAAGACGACCCCCCATTTTCAGGCTCATGCTTTGGGGAAAAAAGTTTTTTGAAGACTTAATTTTGTTTCACATTGGAAACTTTTCTCAAAATGCAGTTTTTAATTTGTTGGAAAATCTGAGGCTTTTTACAAAGAACAAATTTCACAATATCATTTTCATGGAATTTCCACAGATGGTTACTCATATCCTTTTCCTTTCTTTACTCACTTCACCTGTCAAGCGCCAATAAGCACCTACAGGCTACAGACGCCTGCCTGGGCCCGCCTGTTTAAAGTGCGACGCAACATAGCCTACACTCAGAGCATTAGTCTGCGCCAGCCAGGCAACCAGTCCAGTAGAGATAGGCAATCTATTGTGCAATGCACAGATTTTGCGAAATGCTTAGTTGACAGCAATAGCTAGCCAGCAGCCGTCTCGCCAAATCGCCGTTCATTTTATGCATCCAAAGTTTTCCTTTGGATTATAGAAACCGAATGTGACCAAAGGCAGATTGACGCCTTGCACTTGAAACCCATGCGCTGCCTATCAGGACCACGTTGACATTAAAAGTCCGATTGATATTCATTTCGTACCAAGGGTAAAACTCCTAGTGATTTTATATGAACAAGACAATCTCTTGCCTTAACCATTATTCTGTGTTGTTGCATCGTTGCGAGGCATATCGTCAAAGGCACCGCTTTCTCGGCACACACCGATGACCATTGATTGGCTGATGACAGCATCCCAAACTTAGCCTACAGGTTGTTCGTCAAATCACCCTTCATTTCTTTAGTTTCTAGTGGTGTTGTCGGGTGACCAGAGAGAACGACCAAAGCTTTCATGATGAGACTGTAAAACCAAACACAAATAAAAGCAGATCAACGGGCCGCGATTGACTTGTGTTTTTCCCCTTGCACTGTCGTCCGCATCGCGTTGACATTGACAGTTGATAGACGTGCGGTGCAACAGTCATAACGAAACAAGCATCTGATAATTTGATATGGACAAAACAATCTCTTAACCCATCAATTATTGAGTTGTGTGCATTGTTGTGAAGCATAGGCTAATGGCCGCATTCAGGTTAAGTTAAAAATATATATATATTTTTTTTAAACTTTTTTCTCTAGCGCGCGGAAATAAGACGACCCCCCTTTTTAGAGTACTATTTTTAGAACAAAAACCACGTCTTATATTCGGGCCAATACGGTAGTTTAGCACAAGCGGTAATGGGCCCTGGCAGTATCTCCAAAATTACCACACTAAAATCACATGCCATGACACCCAACTTATACAGTAGTACAAATATGGTCTGTACTCACAAAACGATGCATTTCGAAGTTTGTACATAGTCCGGGAGTCTGTTATTATCACAACACAAGCCGAATAGCTTCTCTGCTGTTACTTCCGCCATCTGGGATAAAAGTACATAAAAGTCCTCAATGAAACTCATAATATGCACAATGAAAAGTGAATTCAGCATCAGTATCGATAATTAAATTCCTTGTCTAACTGATAGTAGGTAACATTTGAAATATCTTTTAAGTGTTGCCTTGGAAAGATAAGCTCTTTTTAATACTCTCGTCTGGAACTTTGTTGAGGACTTTTGCGTGCGCCTCCCAGATGGTGGAAGTAACGTTGATCCAGCTGTATAAGCAGAGAAGCTATTCGGCTTGTGTTGATAATAACAAACTCCTGGACTATGTACAAACTTCCAAATGCATCGTTTTGTGAGTACAGACCATATTTGTGCTACTGTAGAAGTTGGGTGTCATGGCATGTGATTTTAGTGTGGTAATTTTGGAGATACTGTCAGGGCACATTACCGCTTATACTAAACTATTAGGAATAACTTGGTAACTTGGCTAATGTTCGTGCAAGGTAGAAAACACTTTGGGTGGATTACTGTATGGATGTCACGGTTCAAATGGCCTTAGGGTGAATCTACTCCGAACCATCACTTTAAGTTTGGTGCTCGTATCACCAATTGTTAGCTGCCAATCCTTGCCTCTATGGCAGCCATCTTGAATTTCAAGTGACGTGTGTACTTTTTGAAAATAGTAACGTCTAAGGTGTGGTTTTAGTACTTGTATCACAAACTGAAGTAGGCTACTGGTTCACTAAGTTACCCAGCTAAAATGGGTGCAGTGAAACTTGACCGCAGTGTTGCACGATGCTACTCATGTTCCACAGCCACAGGGTTGCCAGATTGGGTACAGTTCCCCAATTGGGCATTTGAGTATGATAATCTCCTGGCAAAGAAAAATATTATTTGTCGGGTATTTCTGTAGATGTACGACCATACAAACCAATAGGATTTAGTCCAAATGGGGCAAAATGTAATGCCTCCAGGCGGCTTCTGTTCTGAACACTAGTCAGACTGGACATTATCAGCCACATCTGGCAACCCTGTTCAGGCGTGCTCTGGCTTAACCCGGCCGGCCACCGTAGCATCTACTGCTGCTGTCCTTTTCCATGACCCAGGAGCTCTGTTCCAAGTTGGGCAAAGTAACTTGACACTGCAACGTGCAATTGGCTTCACTACAGAAGTGGCCACATGAAATTAAGAAGACTTATGCAACAGGTATACTGGTCGCCCGACCCCGTACACACACACACACACACACACACACACACACACACACACACACACACACACACACACACACACACACACACACACACACACACACACACACACAAGCGGAGCTGGAAACTGTAACAGGAAATAGCTTTGATGTCTAAGTGGACACACCATGTGGGCCGTGATTTGTGAGAGTAGTGCTGCTGTGGCAGAGCACAATATTATACAGTAGTACACTCTCTTTTTTGTTATTCAAATTGAATTAGAATTTATGAATTGAATTTATTTTAAAATATTGCAATGAAACACAGAAAATGCTTCCTGAACGGATTTGGATTTATAGACCTGCGTAAAGATCAATAAAAAATGTCATGCAAGTTTGTTAGGGAATATATAGCTAAACTGATTTAAAGTATAGGAACTTGAAAATATCATGTAATCAACAAATGACAGTGGCAAATTAAAACATTGTATTGTGTATGTGTACATTAAACAGTGTGCATTCCAGGTGTTCGTGCGTGTGTGCGTGCATGCATGCATGCGCATGTGTTGCCATGTTCAGAGCATGTATGTGTAGAATGTGTGTGCATGTATAAATAACAGAATGTTCCATAGTGGTGTGCAGTGTTGCCAGATTGGGCAGTTTCCGCATAATTGGGCTGCTTATGATGGTCGTCTGCGGGTAAAAATTACATTTAGCAGAAAAAAATGCCCAATTTTTGGCCATAGAAATCAATAGAATTGGGCGGGATTTTATGCTTCCAGGCGGGTTTTGAGCATTTTTGGAGCTGGAAATCATCAGCCTCATCTGGCAACCCTGGTGGTGTGGGACTTGAGTTCACTGTCCTCAGGAGTTAAGGCTGCCAACAGGCCGAGGAGAGGGGTTGGAGGACTTGGAGATGTTTGAGGGGGATCCCTCAGATGTCAGGCTATATATTGTTTGGACTACATGGCATACATTCTGTGCTATAGTATTTTTAACATGCAACATGATGATGATACCTCTGTGCACAATATGTAACATATTTGTTTTGCTACATGACACGCCTCGCTCCGGCCTATATTTACTCCTATAATATTTCGCCTGCCGGTGTAATTCATAGGACTGCCTGAAGGGAAAATACTGTAGCCACTCCAGCACCCTTGTCCTGATGAGAAGTTGAGGTAACACTTTCTATGAAGCCTTTATACATTCTATAGCACATTATGAGCGCATTCATACTCATATCCATATTCATAGCCCCATCAGGCAGCCTGTAGTTCATATCTAGTCACAAGCACTCATAACACCCTTGGATTTATGAAGAATTATAAGCTAGATTCATGGCTAGTCATTTCATTCATAACTGTTCACATAAAGCATCATGAAACATCATGGGTGTAGTCGTAATGCGTTGTGAGTAATTATAATTTGCACATTATAATTTGATTTTAATGCGCACATAATGCGCTATAGATATGGGCTTCATAGAAAGTGCTACCGAAGTGGAAAATAAACTAGACTGCTTTTCCGCAGAGAAAATACTATTAGTATGCTTGCGGCTAATGCACACACACAAACACACATAGCTTACTATGTGGCTGTGCGTATGTGTGTATGTGTGTGTGTGTGTGTGTGTGTGTGTGTGTGTGTGTGTGTGTGTGTGTGTGTACTCATGGTCATGGTGATGTAACAGGTGGCTTGTGTAGGGTGTTTTAGCTATGGATGGATGGCAGGGTAAGAAGAGGTAATGGTGGGATTCGAACCTTCAAACCTTCGGATAGACCAACTTCCTATGACTATCTGCAGTGGCCACGAATATCTCAAATGCTGCTGCGATTCAAAGCCAGCGTATGAATGAATGAAGATTCCCCTTGATGAAGGAGAAATGGAAGGAAAAATGTATATTCACGGCCCATCCCCACACAGAAACATTTTGCTTCACTGTAATTGGCTGTATCTCAAAGTCAAGGATCCTGGCCTTGCTAGGAAGCGAAACGCCCAGTGATTGGATACTATTTGGTGAAGTCGGCGGAGTATCCAATCACTGGCCGTTTCACGTCCTAGCAAGGCCAGGATCCTTGACTTTGAGATACAGCCACTGTCTGAATGGAGGGAAATTTTCGCCCCGTGGGGCGAAAGTAGGGCGAATTTGCAATGGGAAGGGAACTGACATTGGCGAAATCCCCAATTCCATGCAAATTAGACGGTCGGATAACCAATGAAATGAGCGTATGGATTGCTTAGTACAGCAGAGGCGGGAGTTACAAAATTTTCCAGAAAAACATGGTAGTCTTCCGAGCGGCTTCCAACCCTTACCAGTCATGTGGCCTTTGTAAAAGCGACCACCATTTTGGACATGAAGTAGATGGCAATTTGAATTGGGTACCCTTCCCGGCAGCTCATGGGGCTTATGCCCCGTGCACACCAAGCGCGAACTACGCGACCAGCGATTAAACTCAAGCTAATATTATGTAATGAGCTATGACGCGGTTTGGCGAAAACCAATTGGAATGTTCATAACTCCGAATGTCCAAGGTTGTGAAGCCAGAGCCGTTATGAGCTAAATCAAACATGTCAATGTCATGTCCAGAGCAAATACAGCGAATTCAAGGCGAAACTTCTTCTGTTACCTCCGCTATCAGGGAGAGGTATTTGGAAGATGAGAGGTTTAGAAAACGATGTTTAAATGTGTCCACCAGGGTTGTTTAAGTTCGATGGCACACAACAAGCCTCGTCTCATTTCAGTGGATGTACAAAAAGGCTAATAATAAAAGAGGTTACAACAGGATGTCAGGATGAGACAAAACTGTTGAAATGAATTGCTGAATGATATTTCTTAGAAAGTGTTGTTGTAATTTGTCTCGCATCGTTTGGGAAGTGGCTGGTTAACGGAGAATAGACTACTTCCAGTGTATGCATTTCACTGCCAGACGCAACTATGCTACAAAAACTCAGCAAGGCAAGCAGTAACGGGTAATAGGAATGAATTGTCTTCGCAACTAAGGGGTCTTACACACCAGGGCGGTAAAGCGTAGCGGAACGGCCGCGTTTTTTACCGGCGTCGGTGAAAATACATTGAAACATATCTGTCCTTACACACCAACCGGCGGTAGTCGAGCGTCAGAGGCGCGGGAGCCGGCTCTGCGCCGTGCTGCATTTGAAAAATAGAACTCGAGCGTATTTTTCATGCCGGCGACTAGCGGTGTCTCATTCAAATGAATAGCAAAGTAGCATGCTAGCTTTGGCTGTGGGGAGGGTTTTGAACAGGACTGGCCGCGCACGCCGACGCTGTCAGTGTGAAAGGCAGAGAAAAACACACCGACCGAAACTAAGCAGAAAGGCCGCGTTTGTCCCTCGACCGTTCCGTTCCGCCTTGGTATGTTTTGGCCATAACACCCCAAACAGAGAAAAATCTAATATGTGCTCTTACTGCATTCTCCCAACCCCAACAGCACCAGAGTCTAGCTACCAACTTAGACACGTCTATGCACGTCTGTGTGTCTAATGGTGCTTACATACCACAAGCGTGAGACGTCCATTTAATGTCCACTTAACGTTAGGATACATGAAAACAGATCATGGCTTTCACACAGGAGCGCGGTGTAAGCGCGGCGCATGTCCGCGATGCTCCCCGAAAATAGAGCTTGCGTCTATTTTCCTGCTCGGACATTCGTGTGCAATGACCTGGTTCCATTGAAAATGAATGACTGCTGCCCGTGGATAGAATGTGGACGCTGACTGTGCGGTGTGAAAGGCAGCCCGTGAACCTCTCGGATTCGCGATGATCCCAGACACGTTACGTAAACCTGAATAGCTCGGTATGCATCCACCGTACGTTGGAGGCGTGTAAAATCTTCCGACTAATACTTGAAATGGCAAATCAGCCGACTATATTCAAATATCAGTTGTATATGTGACCGATCTACTTGCAGAGTGATATCTGAAGTGACATTATTTGGGCGCAGCGGGTACTATTGGAAAACAATTGCCCACCGAACGTCGAGGAAGCCCATTCAAAGTGAATGGAACCTCGCGCAACATTCCAGAGGGCTGTATAATAATTGCAAATAATAATATTCGCTCAAGTCCAACTAAAAACTGTCACCCAATTCGCTCAAATCGGCCCTAGTTGCCCGGGTCGCTTTTGTCTCTTCTCTCGCCACTGACGCAATATGATAATAATTATTTAGCTGGAATCCTTCATGTCGCGCTTGGTGTATTTGTGTGGTTAGGCTAATCCGATTTAGCCTGGTTCACACCAGACGGTGTATGTGTAGCTTCGGCGCCCCCTGGCGGAGCAGAGCTACACACACTACCGTCTGGTACACGGCCATAGAGCACACTCTGTCTCCAACCAGAAAATAGGCTGAGAATTTATTGCTTCAAAATCAACGGTAACTCACATTGAGGAGTCACAAGACAGATTAGAGACTATATTGACTCTTTAAAGATTAACAGGAAGGTTTTTGAAGGAATTTGTTGGTGAGGAGGCCGTGCTGAAGCAATAAATTCTCAGCCTATTTTCTGGTTGGAGACGGAGCGTGCTCTATGGCCGTGTACCAGACGGTAGTGTGTGTAGCTCTGCGCCGCCAGGGGGCGCCGAAGCTACACTCACAACGTCTGGTGTGAACCAGGCTAAATCCGATTGACCTCCGTGTTCCATTTTCACACAATGTGGCTCATGGAGCAATCAACCTACAGTGGTAATCTGCAAACACTACTGTAATCATTATCAACATGTATACCTGGTTGTATACATTTGTAACTGCGTGTGTATGTGTGTGTGTGTGTGGGAGGGCGCGGGGGGTCATCCCTATGTTCCCCGGGTCCTATGCTCCATTCTAAAAAGGCTTCTATGTACCCCGTTACTTCAAAGTAGACTGCTGCTGCATGGCAAAGCGCAGGTTGTTGTTGCTCCTCTGACAGGTTAGGTTTAGGGATAGTTTTGGTCAGGGCACAAATGTACAACTCAGAAACATTGCATTACTGACAGGTTGGGTTTAGGGAAGGTTTTGTGAAGGGCACAATTTGAAAACTCCGAAACATACAATGCAGGGAACATAGAACCCTTTTTTAGAAAAAGGGTCCCAAGTTCCCCGGTCCCATACAAAGACAGGGGAACATATAGGACCCTGGGAACATAGGACCCGGGGAACATAGGTACGCTCCCTGTGTTTGATTGTCTCTGCCTATCTTTGATATAATATGAGTGTCTGTAGTGTGTTAGTGTGTGTTCATGGGCATGCCTGCATGTAGTACTGCACGTAGTCATACTGGCTCTGCACATATCCTCTGAGATGGCTATATAGCTAAAACTTCTTGCTTGTAAACTTCACTAAAGCAGGCTATGGGCAATTAAGTTGTATGTTGGTGGCCGTCTGAAATAGCCAGCTCCCTAAACAAAACAGCGCCTGGCCTCCTTGTTTAGACTGATTGTGAGTCTATATCAACAACAAAAAGGCTGTTGATTTAATTAGTCAATGCTGTCTAAAGGCTAAAGATTCAGCTCAAAAGAACTAAAACTGAGATTGTTAGCGAGGACTCCACGCTGGAAAGCTATCAAACTGGCTATGTGAACAAGCATGAACAGTGGGTACAAAAAGGGTTGCACACCGCGAAAGCATGGCAAACATTCAAGCAATGATTCCAAACAAGTTCTATTGTTGCTGAACAACAGAGTTGAAAAAATAAAAGATGTGGAAAAGGCCCATGAGCCTCCGGGGTGAAGTGAGGACAGGGGAGCAGAACGGAGTGGAGCAGGGGCGTCTCCAAACCCATTTTCCAGGGGCACGTGCCTGGGTATTGATTTGCTGTGCCCCGGTATGAGTTTTGCAAAAAAACAACAACCTTGCTACCTTGGAATTTAGCTCAAGTTTAACATACAGAGTAATCTACAGAATGTGCCCAAAATAGCACATATGCACTACTTGCAATAATATAATTAATTTACAAGCTTTTAAAAATAAATAAGCAACTGCAAAAGTGCTTCTCGCGTTCACATTACCTCTTGGTGCCCTACTGTGCCCCTCTATAGCATATAGGTCAACTGACGACCCTGGAGCCGAGAAATACTGGTACGGATTCTCTACCATTAAAGTCTACTTAGCAGCGATTCAGCGTGCCATGTTGGTTTTGGTTTGGACACTCTGGGTGGCCACCCTCTAGTGTGCCGTTCCATTAAAGGTGCCAGGCGCTTACGCCCTGAGCTAAGACAGACGATACCCCCTGGGATATCTCTCTTGTGCTGGAGGCTATGTGCAGGGCCCCGTTCGAGCCCCTCTCCGTTAAAACTGCCCTTCTCCCCGCCCTGGCGACAATGATGAAGCGCTTGAGTGAACTGCATGCCCTGTCAGTTAACCTTACTTGTGCAGTTTGCGGAGGGCGATACACGAGTCACCTTGAAGGTGAACCTGGCTTTCGTTCCCAAGATACGCACTGCATTCAGTTCCCAGCCCATAGAGCTGCAGGCTTTTTGCGCTCCACCTTTCAACTCCGTGGAACAGAGGCGACAACACAGCTTGTGCCCTGTGCGCGCTTTACGCTTCTACATGAACTGAACGGACTCTTTCAGGCAGACTGAGCAGCTTTTTGTATGCTTCGCCAACCCCTCTAGAGGGCTTGCGCTCTCGAAACAGAGGTTCTCCAAATGGTTGGTTCAAGTTATTGCTCTGGCGTATGAGTCCAACAGGCACCAGCCCCCGGCTCAGACTAGAGCGGTGTCTACATCCTGGGCCCTTTTCAAGAAGGCCGTATTTTCAGGGGTGTGCGAAGCGGCTGGCTGGACCAACAGCGTCACCTTTGTTCGGTTCTACCAGTTAGATGTGACCGCGCCGCCACTGGAACATAGGGTTCTGGGCACGTCCACTGATTGTCCCAAGGGTGAGGGGAGCGCCATCCCTACAGGAGGCTCTTGGAGTTCTGCCTAGTTTGGATCAGTCAAATGCAATCGGGAGTGATTGTAATGCTCCCATAGAGATGGTGAACGAGTCGACTGAAAGAGAACATTAGGACATGGATATGTCCCCGGTTCTCTGTAGGAGATGAGTGAGCCATCTCTCAAGACACCCTTCTTGCCACCATCCGGTCTTCATCAAATCGTACAGCTGAGAGCAGTGGTGTAGTCTACGTAGAACGCGGGTATACGGAGTATACCCACTTCTAAATTTCAGGGATTTCAGTATACCCACTTAAAAATGATTGATCCATTGTTTTGAAAAGCACAAATGTATACAGTATACCCACTTCAATAAATGCTCAAATATAGAGTATACCCACCACAAAAAAGTAGACTGCACCACTGGCTGAGAGTGTACTTACCATAGAGATAACTCACTCATCTCCTTCAGAGAACCGGGGACATGGCCATGTCCTAATGTTTTAAAAGACTGGGTTCTACTACTATTCTCGCAGTTCATAACATCGGTTACAGCAGCATTTAAAATGAAATAGTCATGTCGATCCCCACCATCGTCTGCGCGTAAAATTCATCAGTTAGGTAACTTATTTGTTGCTCGGTTCCATTATGTATAACCTTTTTGGAAAGTACTCGTTCCTCTTTTCCACCAACAAATGGGCTGCTTTTACATTAAGTAGCGTCTAGTCGCTTTAAGAGTGTGGGTGGTGAAGTGGTTGTGTGCAGTTTTTTCTATGGGTCTTCATGCGCTCCTCGTGTTTTGTGAGAATCACCAGCGCCGTCTAGTGATTTCCCACGCGTACTTGGTGAACATTCGGCACCTGTTCCTAGACAGGACAACGAAGAGCAGAATACACTGAGCTGGTGCTATAGGCCTATTATGTCTGGTTGCCCACATTTAATTCAGTGGTTTGTCTGAGCTGCAACGAACGGCCCTAACATTTATTTGCACTGCATCTGCTTCACAAATAGCCTAACGCGTCAAATACATGATTGTTGTTTTCTCCTTAATTGACACAATACACTATGAAAAACCTAAACCGACTGAAAATATGATTAAGTATAGGAGTCTACATGGCCATCACACTAGTTTAACCATAAGAAAAAATATTTTTAACGGGAATGGTTTTCAGTGACGGGTAGCCACCATAAATGCGTTATTCAGATGTGTTTTTATACTTACAAACAATTAGTCTTAGGGCTCCAGCAAGAGTCCACCCCCCTATCCCTTACATCACCAAAGCAAGTTAATGGGAGGTAATCCCCGCCATGTGAGGAGTCGGTCAAGGGTGGAGGCGGAGTGTGTTTCATTCAAATCCTAACCCCTGTTCTATAAAAAGGGAACTTCTGTGCAGTCTGGAACTCAAGTCCAGGGGATCAGGACGGATGAGAACGCACAGCTACCCGCGTCTCCTAGCCAAGGCCGAAGACGGTTACCGCGCCACCACGGTTCGGGATGAAAACCATTAAGGCACTTAAAAATGCCGTCATCTGTCTTATTTTACTACCTCGCTTCTTGGTGGCTGCGATCATGCTCTGGCTCCTCGATTTTCTGTGCGTAAGGAAAATGTTGTTCAAGACGCATGAGAGCGAAGGGAGCGCAGATGATCCGCCTCTGTGTCTCTCCGATTCTAATCGGATGTTCAGTTTGGAGTCGCTGAAAGCAGTCTGGCACGGACACAGATTGGACTTCTTTAAATCGGCGCACCTGGGGCATGGCGCGCCAAACACCGAAGTTGTGCGTCTTGGAGACCGCAAACTCGGTCGGATTCTTGACTATGCGAAAGGCAAGAGACCACTTATTCTAAACTTCGGCAGCTGTTCCTGACCGCCGTTTATGACTCGCTTGAAGGCGTTCCAGCGTGTTATCACCCAATACGCTGATATTGCAGACTCTGTGCTCGTGTATATTGAGGAGGCGCATCCGTCGGATGGATGGATCAGCTCCGATGCGCCATACCAAATCCCCCAACACCGATGTATTGATGACAGGCTAAAGGCGGCAGAGCTGATGAACCAAGAAGTGTCGCGCTGTCTCGTGGTCGCAGACAGCATGGATAATTCGTCAAACGCTGCGTACGGAGCTTATTTCGACAGACTTTATATTCTTCAGGATGGCAAGGTTGTGTACCAAGGTGGCCGGGGACCAGAGGGATATCGAATATCCGAGTTGAGGAACTGGCTTGATCAGTACAGACATGGGGTTGAAAATTCAAAAAATGTTGTCATTCATGTCTAATTTTGTTTTCTTGTGTCTCATTCGTTTAGGGAATAAATTAACCAAGGGCGTTATATCGCCATTGCGCAATTCCTGGAATGTTGTTCCCTTGTTTTCACCGAGGGACCTTCAATTAATGATGAAGATCAAAATAGGCCTACAATTTCAAGAAGTTGTGTCCCAGGCTATTGTGTCAGTCGTGGGCTTATGGGCATCTGCATTATGTATTTAATCACTGTTACTCTAATTACTTTTCAAGTATCAATGGAATTGTATATTCGAACTATATCGGTGATGCCGTGGTTATCTTCTTGTATTGATTCGTGTGAATGATTGTGGGGGATTCTCCCGATTGCGCAATGCCCACGGACATGTAGGCTACACCATAGTATTGTTATGAAGTTCGATTTTTAAAAGGTGCGTCACCAGAAAATCGATACTGATGTCCTATACTGGTGTGTGCCTGCTACTGGTGTATTGCTCCTTTTTATCCAGTATGTTTTGTAAATGGTACCTCCTTTTTATCGAATACATTTTGTAAATAAACAGACGTCAGATTTCCTTCAGAAGTCCTTCTGTGATATGGGATCCATACCAACATTTTTTGGCCTTTAATTGGGTAGCATATGTGAGCAATTCCACGTCGACTAATTTTGTTTAAATTCGTTTTTCTGTTGCAAATTCTCTTTATGTGGCAGTGGTGTGTACTTAGAACAAAACTATCATGCTTGACTTTCTCCACAAGTGGATGAAAAGGCCGACATTTTGCCTCCTTGACTTGGTCACTTGTCAACAGAGCCCTGAGACACCAGTGGATATATGGGTGTTCAGTTCCAAAAACAAAAAGGATGTCTGGAAACAAAGCTAACATCAGAATTGGACCTGACTGCGATATAGAACCACCTTTGTGTTGCTTTGCCACAAACTCTTTAGTTTTACTCATTTAGGCTATCTGTCTACATCTCTCTGCTTTGCAATCTTTTGAGAATTGCTCCAGTAATAGGCATACTTCCCCGCAGGGAAAAAGAATGCCAAACATTTTGCCCCCACTCACAGTGTACTTTTGTGGTGTTGATAGATAATGGAGCCAAATGCAATCTATAAAACAGTGCTAAATTAGACTTGAATGAGTGTTAATCCTAGGCTTACAGAGTGCCAGATAGAATTTATTTGGTCCTGCTATCTAAGGGCTTTTTTACTTGGTCCCTTTCAGCCATTTAAGTGTAGGGCCTATACCTAGACCCCTCAGAAGTGAACCGCACTGAGACTTTGTTGACGTGGTCTCATTACGGTTTCCCAAAGAGTTTTGACGAGTCTAGGTGTAATCATGTGAGCAGAGCTCTAGAGGTCCGGGTGTGATCAAAAAGAGGACGGACACCCCATAACAAGCCTAATGGGACAAGGAAGAGCACCTGGCCCCTATTGTAATGCCATCACAATTGGTAATGCTCGATTCAGTTTGGGCTAATGTGAAGACAAACAGAACTGACTTCCTTTTATGTTTGTTCACTTTTTGGTCCACTTACAGTACAGAGGACTGACTTCGCTTCACTTAAAGGGGACTTTTTTTCACCAGAAGCTGCACTTGTGGTGTTGCAGAATCTCAATGGAATTTTGCTGTTTGAGGGGACAGGAAATCTTGTGACAATTTTGCGCTTAAGCAGTTTAAACTAATACTTTTGTGTAAACGTCTTGTGTTGTAACAAAGTTATGCTTGTAAGTAGATCATAACATTTCCTTAGAATTAGGTAGAATAGAATAGAATAGAATAGAATAGAATAGAATTGAATTGAATTGAATTGAAAGCCTTTATTGCCAATAGCCTATTTACAGCTGCTTCACAATGCCCATACAAAATATATTTAGATGTAGGCCTAATGTACAATAAAACTGATATAAAACTATTACATCACACGGCACAAGTGTTGCTATTGCTGGTTTCAATAAATAGGCCATGCATCAAACTGATATCCATGACACCCATGTAGCACCATGAAAACTGGCAACAACAATAGAGGACAAAAAGCCCCAAAACAAAAAGACACACAAATAATAATATCTGTATAATCTAATTCAAAACAATTGCCATGTACGCGTCCCAGTGGAGTGCCAGGGAGGGATAAAAACACAACACGTTATTAAGGTCATTTTACCTGACTACAATGGAGGTCATATCAGGTCAAACTTAAAGTGATGTTGTGCCATTTTTGGAAATAAGTTCATTTTACACGTCCCCTTGAGTTAAATTATTGAGTTGTACCTTTCTCCTGTATCTACAATTGTTCTCTGCGTATGGCAGTGCAAACTTTATAGCTATCGTCACATAGGATTCAATGTTAATTGCTTGCTTGGATGTGGAATTTGCACTGCCATACTCAGAGAATGGCTGAAATTACTGTACAGGAGAAAGGTAACTCAATAATTGAACTCAAGGGGAGGTGTAAAATGAACTTATTTCCAAAAATGGCACAATATCACTTTAAGTCACGACATACACTTTTAACGAGAGATGCAACATGAAGTTGAAATGGACACAAAGATAAAACCCAAGGAGAAAAATAGAATACAATGTTGTTCCCACAAGCTCACCATACTGTACCATCAACTCAGACAGACACATACTGTGACAGTAAACTAACTTGATAATAAAGTGGCTATAGCAGCAAATATTTTAAGTTTTCAGTATACAAATGAGCATAAAAGTAACTTAATCAGTGCAAACAGGACAGTTTGTAGGTAACATTGGTATTAACAGTGCAAATGACAGACGAATGACAGACAGACTTGAGTCCAAGTGGCTATAGCAGCATTAGTGGCAGAGGTGACAGTGATATGATGGTGATGTCAACATGTCAAAACACCAAACGACTTATTTTTCACACGTTGCTATGTAGTTTATTTTTTTGCATAGGCTCACATGACGCTTTAAAAAAGGCACTGATGCCTCTTTTCCACTGCCGGTTTTCTGGTAGGCCTACAGCTTGACACAGTGTGACTCGGCCGCCACTTTTTGCTTTACGATTAAGCTGTGTCGTGCCTATTCGAAAAGCAAAAGGTGGCGGCCGAGTCGCACTGTGTCGAGCTGTAGGCCTACCAGAAAAGCGGCAGTGGAAAAGAGGCAATATATTGCATATATCGCCCCTTTAGAGTAGACCTGATGCTCACATGTGCAGGCTATGGACAACTGCCACTTTGGAGTGAAAGACATCCAAATAACAGGAGTGTTGAGGGGGGTGTGCTGTTAGCTCCTCTGGACAGATCATGAATTCATGAAAGGTACACAGCGATTACACTGCAGTGCATATTTAGACTGAGCTCTTTTCCAAAATGAGATATATCCATTTTATAGAATGTTGGGAAATTGACATTTTTGTATTGGGCATTCCATTGAAATGCATTGCAAAATGCATTTTTATAGAGGTTTTAAAGTATGTTCTCAAAACATTTGAATGGCAAGAATTCACACATAGATGGTAGGACCTCTTAGCAGTCAATTCCAATATTAAAAAGCAAAAAGTCAAAAATGGTGGATATAGCGTTTTGAAAAAGAGCTCTTCATATTTAGACTGAGCTCTTTTGAAACAGCTTTGCACTGAGAGGGCAGGGTTTGGTAGCCTGATCGTCATCGACTTTCAAATCTCGTTGAGAATTGGTCTGACCGAGACCATAACAATGTGCATTTCCCAAACGGCATGGATGACCTGCCTCCCTTGGTTTGCTACTGGCTGTTTGCTTCCTGACAAAGTGAGAAGAATTCACGATTTTTCTGGGATCAGAAACAATATTTACATTGCTCTTGGCCTGACTAGAAGCTGCACAGAAGGGTTTGGGTTTGGAGGATGGAGTTAGGGTTTGGAGGATGTGGAAGAGGTATAGGTTGGGGGCAGGCCTGTCATAGCCAGGTAGGCCAATTGTGCATTTTCCTAGGGCCCGCTGCTGAAGTTGCCCCTGGTAATGATTTTTTATGAATTCAAATAACAACAACGACAACACTGGAGTGGCACAGATGCAATTATTTTTCTTTATTCAAGTGCACAACATGAATAAAGAAAAAGAATTGCATCTGTGCTGGTCCGGTGTTGTCTCTCCAGTGGGGATTTTCTTCCTCTCTCCCGCCGATGCACCAGATGATAAAACAGAAGCGTGCAGAATTACCCCTTTGTTGACCAATAACGACAACTCTGTGAGCACAACACCACCTTCCCTGGTAGCCTAAATCCTCCTCAAGGGGGCCCTCCTCCTCAAGGGGGCCCTCCTCCTCAAGGGGGCCCTCCCCTATGTATAGTTTGAATATCAGCCATTTGAGCAGCTATTAAAAAGGACCAGGAAGGTGTTATCAGATTTAACCGTTTTGATATTTCATGTACAACAGTCAAATCCAGACAGTATATGCAGACCTGACAAAACATTTTAATGCCTGTTTACTCAATTAACATTGTTTTATGATTTTGGCATGTAAAATGCTGTCAGGCCAACAGTTTTGTTCCAATTTAGTAATGGTCGAATCTAATTCAATTTGAAGAGCTCTTTTCCAAAACGCTATATCCACCATTTTTGACTTTTTGCATTTTAATATTGGAATTGAATGATAAGTAGTTCTATCATCTATGTGCGAATTCTTGCCAATCAAATTTCTTGAGAACATGCTTTTTAAACCTCTATAAAATGCATTTTGTAATGCAAATCAATGGAATGCCCAATACACAAATGTCAATTTCCCAACATTCTATAAAATGGATATATCTCATTTTGGAAAAGAGCTCTTCATTTGTAGTCACAACTTTGTTGGCATGGTTTTCATCCCAGTGTCAGTCGTGCAAACATGATCATGTAGATCAGTGTTTCCCAACCAGGGGTACGTGTACCACTAGGGGTACGCGAGCATACTGCAGGGGGTACTTGGAAAAATGTAATTTGAACAAATGCATGGAGCAAAGTCACACTGGAATAGGAAAAGCAATGTAAAATATGAGTTAGGGGGTACTCATGGTACAATGAAATGGTTTGGGGGGTACATGAGACACAAAAGGTTGGGAATCACTGATGTAGGCTGAAGTGCATGAAGTCTAGAATGTCTCATGCAATATAATATTATACTAATAGTATTGCATTAAGAAAACACATTTACATTTTTTTCCCCACAATATATCATGCCACATCTAAACTAAACTAAACTAAACTAAACTAAACTAAACTAAACTAAACTAAACTAAACTAAACTAAAATAATATAGACCTGTCCATAACTGAACTGTCATAAAGGCTATCTCTATTTCCTGTTAGCAGCATACTGGTCAGATATGCAGAATGCCATACAGTCTTGATAATCCTTTGATTGATTAAGTCTGATCTGCACATCGTCTAGCGCGTCTCTATGGGGCACGGGCAGGCATAAAGGAGATTATAAAAGCACTTCCCATTCTGTTGCCAACCTCAGACAGGATACTGTCCTGCTGCACGTTGCCTGGATACCTCGCTCACTATTGAGTGGCCTCCAGAATTGTGTCCTCATCCTGTTCAGAGACCAAATTACAAAATATTCAGGCAAAATAATCAACCCTGTCAACAATGAGCATCGAGTATCTGTTTCCTGCTATGTCCACTGATGTTTATAAGTCACTCATCTCGGATCTTCATCTCAATGAAGGTCAGAGACTATTAAACAACCAGTCATTTGTCAGTCATTTGCAGTATTATGACTGGAAAGATGGGAAAGTTCAATTTAGTCCACCCTGTTTACTGCTAGGTCTGTGCCACAGCTCTGTTAGCCCAGGGCCAAGTATCACAAGAGCTTCTTAGAAACACCACACATTTGAGTAGACCAGAGTGTAGGCAAGTGAATAGGCTTTGTGTGCCATTAGGGAAAACAAATACATAAATAGGCCTAAATAAAACAAACAAACAAACAAATAAATGAATAAATGAATGAATGAATGAATGAATGAAAGACAGAAAGAAAAATAGAAAATAATATTAATAATCCAGAAGTTTGGATAATACTTGTCATGGTACTCAAAGATTGTATATGACAATACGAGAAACTTGTAAACGATGTCAATTCAGTCCCTGTCTGAAATATGACAATGCTTTTAACTTGGTTTGTTATTTTTTCACTTCCTGCCCACACAATGTCCCCCAGAGGTTACCATGGAAACATTTAGGAAAAAAGGAAACAAAATCTTTTAATGCCACTGTGCCGCTTGTCACTGTATCACCGTGTCGCCTACCTGATGTAATGCTGCCTGCATGTTCCAGTCACTCATTTCAGGTGCTAGCAGTTACCCAAACATATTGTTTTTGTTAAACAATGAAACACTTTCTTGTTTATTAACAGGATAATTGATCTAGGCAATTTGTGAGACATGCAATTGACAAAAAAAATGATAAAACAGCACTTCTCTTTTCTCAGCACATCTGAAAGGGACTGAGATCTCTCTGGATGGCAATACATGCTGTATACCAATGTACTGCACAATCCCATATTAATCCACAGACATTCAGCTAACTGCAATGGTTTTATTAACACGACGGCTCAGTCTGGTTAATGTTCTGTGTGCTTTAATTGTAGATTGTGGGTTTCATCCCTTCTCCCGTACGGTAGATAGCAGGAGGATAATCTTTTCTACTAAATACATCATCGCCATCAAGCCCTAAGATTATTTTTAAACCATCTGGAAGATAGTGAAGCTCCGGTACAGCCATCCATCCAATTAATACAGTACACGCTGCCTTGTTTTTTAAATGCTACATGCATGGGCTGCCTGCCACTCCAGGGCTTGGAAAACATTATTCCCATGACATGGTGGTCTGTCTGGCCAGAGAATAGGCATGAGCCACTAAGCTCTGTGAGCTCTGGCGTCATCACCAGTGACGCATTCATAACCAGCGCTGTCCTGGGAACAACAAATTAGAATGGGCTGACAACCTGAATAGAGGCTTGATTGCGTCAAAGCGAGGGATGGTTCAAAGAGGGCCAGAACGTTTTTCTTTCCTTTAGCACGAGGATGTCACTAAGAGGGATTTGTAGTGTAATTCAAAAGTGTGATGATTTGCGTAAACTAAAAGCTTCCAGGCTTTCCCAAGCAGGCTTTTTTTTTTACTTTAGTTATCCCAACAAATTGAATTTAATTCCCTCGAATGAGACAGGATGACGTAAAATGCATTATATTTAATTCCCAACAAACACATGAACTGTTCTGACTGTTCATTTGAAACAAAAAAAGATTCCAACTATTTGCTGTTCCAGCCACAGAAGACACAGAGTGGTGAGGACACCAACAATCTCTCAAAGAATGTTTGAAATGTGAAAATACAGAGCAAGCAGAGCCAATGATTTGAAGTGAATTAAGAGTGACGTTTTTTGTTGTTAAGTAAAACAGAAAGTCTTTTCAGTTTTTAACTCGAATGCCTCCCTCCTCCCATCTTTGAAACCAAATCTCCCAAACACCAATAGAACAACACAGGGTCACAGATCACAGTGTGATGAATTGACAGACACAGGGGAGTCAGCTGACCTAATGGTATACAGGGGCACAGTAGGGCACCGAGAGATAATGCGAAACTTTTTTTTTGCACTTATTTATTTTAAAAAGCTTGTAAATTAATTTTATTTTTTATTGCAAGTAGTACATGTGCTTTATTTTGCGCGCATTCTGTAGATTACTCCGTATGCTAAACTTGAGCTAAATTCCAAGGTAGCAAGGTTTTTTTTTTTGAAACTCATACTGGGGCACAGAAAATCAATACCCAGGCACAAGCCCCTGTAAAATAGGTCTGGTGGAGCACCTGGGCAGAAAATTGAAGTGACTTGACATAGTATATTTGAAAAGTCTAAAAAATAGAAAAAGATTTCAGATGCAGTGTGTGGGGCTCAGCGGATGTGGAGAGGGAGACTCAAACATTTCAAGATATTGCAAACCTGTGCATTTCCTGGATCCATGTGATGTCAGGTGAACGCCCCTTTAGGAGACCTTCGGTCCTCATGCAAGCCGTCACCAAATCTCACTCTATTAGATGTTTGGTAGACTGTTTCAAAGCGACACAGAAGGCTCTGTCACCAAAGGTCCATATAGTAGTCTGGAGGAGGGGATGACAAGCTGGACCTGAGGGGACCTTGATTGGAGTGTGAATGTGAGGAGTAGGATTTTGCTGGTAATGTGAGACTTCACTTGGAGCCAGTGAAGCAGTTTGAGTGTGATATGAGGGTAATGTGTTTTGCATCCCTTTGTATGTGTGAGGACCCTGGCAACTGAG